>NW_019239253.1:118669-122021 GCF_002742605.1 Olea europaea var. sylvestris
GGGAATTGTGAAAACTAACACATCGTATATGAGAATCTCACATAATTGTACTAGATCTACACGAATTCTATTTCAAATGAAAGTCTTCAAATCTTTCGAATTCTACTAAGGTCTATAAAAATTTTAAAATGAAAGTTCATAGAAGCCTACGAAAGACTTTCACTAATTTTATACAAATCTACGAAAGATCTACGAAATCCATAAAAGTCATCACTTATCATCACTTAAAAAAAGTCCATCAAAGTTTTTAAAAGTCTCAATTGAATATACCCTCGATTCTTAATTTTTGTTCAATGTAATATTTTGTCAACACATTTTTTTCATTAATATTCCATTAATTAGTACATTTCATAATTTACACAAAAAAAATCCTTTCGAAATGTGTAAAATGACTTATTTGTTAATCATAATTCTAAAAAATAATAAATGAAAAAAGTGCGACAAAGTATTTTATTTCCTTATCTCAAAGCACAAAAACATAATATTTTGACAAAAACTATGATCGAGGATGACATGTGTTAATTGATAAAAAGGTTAAAGCTAAGAAACTTAGGAATATGAATCTGATGCAATAAATAAATTCAATTATTTTTGTATTGTTTCCAGGTCGAATAACGTAAAGACCTGTTTGGCTTCTCAGCATTTCCAGAAGAGGAAATTTTCAGATGGCAGCTTCGATTCTGAAAGCCGGCGGAGATAAGATCGGCACCACCATGAGAAAGCAAGTGCTATCCTTAACGGATGCCGCAGCTGCTAGAATACGCCACCTCCTAGAACAGCGCCAGCGTCCTTTCCTCAAACTCGGCGTCAAGGCCCGCGGTTGCAACGGCTTATCCTACACCCTCAATTACGCCAGTAATTTCCGTGTTTATTCCTTTTGGATGAGTGTTTTGGTGTGATATGTCTATGAATGTTTTTGAATCCGAACTGTGAAAGTTAGACTGCGTTTGGCTTCTTGGAATTGTACATTTAGATATTTCAATTTGTGAGGAAAGAGAAATTCTTTCATACTTGTAGCCATTGATTCAAGAAATATACCAAGGTTCTCAATATGCCTATTGTTGGCTTAATTAGCATAGAGATGGAGTTCAAGATAAGTTTATGGTTGTAATTTTAGGAAATTTTCTATGAAATATAATGGGGTACATCATCTGAATTTCTAGTCACCAATCACATATTCGTGAATTACTTAAGTTTTCAATCATTGATGGCTTCAATTTGTTATTCAAATAGTAAATTAACTATGGGATGATAAAGAAGAAATATGTTGGTCAGTTAGTATTATTATGTATAAGTAATATTTTAGTTTGTAGGACATATTCACGACAGAGTTTTGGTTGATAATTGAACATAATCGAACATGAAGCTGTATATTGTACGCAATTTTTCCATTCATCTGTGTGATCAATGAAATCTTCATTTCATCACGTGTCAGAATAGGTATAGTTATGAATAATGATTCCTTTTATTTTTCTAATGTCTATCTCAAAGTAAAGCTGTGTTTTTTCTGTTTGAATGATATTTTAGTTTCTATTACTTTCATAACCTTTGTGATCTCACTTGTACTGGGTTATCTGGTAAATATGATGTTTATTGTTATTTTGAGACATTTTACTCTTTCAATTTTTATGAATTAGACTATCCGAGCAGGAGATTGTTGGTTGTGACTCGTGAGCTTGCTTAGATCAGAGCTCTAGAGATTGGAAAATATTACTTATTCTCCCACTCTCCCCCAAAATTTAAAGTGGAAACCATATAGCCCCTAAGTAGCACATGGTTAATTATTACTATACTGGCACAATGACAAATGTGTTTGCCATAATCTCTGCTGAAGTTTCGACCTGGATCTCCAGCACTCTCACTGATGCCTAGACATTGTTCTCACATTGTTGCCATTGTTATTTCTATATCGTCTATTTTAGTCATTACTTCTAGGAGACGATAGTTCTTTATTTAATACTATTAAAAAAGAATGTTTCTCTATTTCTAATTTTCACTGGTCCGGACACTTCACGTTACCCTTTTATCTGGCTTCTGCATTGTTAATTTAGTTAAATTTCTGAGCAGTGAGCACTTAAGTAATTTCTACATTTTGTAGATGAGAAAGGGAAGTTTGATGAGTTGGTTGAGGAGAAAGGTGTGAAGATATTGATTGATCCGAAGGCACTCATGCATGTAATAGGAACCAAGATGGGTTTTGTTGATGACAAACTCAGGTATGAGATATTTCTCCACTTCTAATTGTAGATGAATCTTTTAAAGCAATTTCCTGTTTGTATAGCTGTCTCTCCATATTTATGTGTACATTCGCACGTGCGCAGTTACATTCTTGTGAGCGTGAGGTGAAACTCACACTGCTTTTATATAGTTTTCCCTTGGGGGTTAAAATCTATTTCCTTTAGAGATAGAAGAGAATGGAGTGTTAAATTTTATTCCTGCCTGTATGATTTCTAGATGAGAAGAGTATGATGTGAGGAAACTGATTTTCCCCTTAACAAATATCGTCCTAGTTGAGAAGAGGATACCCGGAGTTGCTCAATTTGTTTCATTTATTTTCAACTTCCTTTCCAATATGAACAAAGAATCCTTCTCCCATTTAGTTTCTTAATTTCCTTTCTCAACCTTCTCTTCTCTCTGTCTAATTCCACTCAAAGATTTGGTATAGCTGCTCAAGTATGTGCTTCTATGTCATATTTTTGAAGAATCAAAATCACTTCAAGCTTATATTTTTTACAATTGGAAATTTTTTAGGTCCACGCATTGCCAGTTGATGAAAAATCATATGGTGCCATATTGAAACTGACACTTGCTCACCTTCTGGTATTTAGTTAAAATATTGAAGACCACCTAACTTTGACATCTTTATCGTCCCTGAGCAGATCTGAGTTCATATTCATCAACCCCAACTCTAAGGGGCAGTGTGGTTGTGGAGAATCTTTTATGACAATGAGCAATTCAGAAGCTGCTAAACGAGGTGGTGGATCTGGAGTATAAGATATGTTGAATAACTTCATGATGACTGCATTTACACTGTAATTCCTTTATAGATTCCCATCTTGGGCAATGGAAACCTAGGCAAGAAAAACAAGTTTCTGGATTTAGAGTAGCCTTGTGAAACATGGATAATGTAGTTTTGTCACTTTTGTGTTTTGGAAATTTTGCAGCGGTCTTACGGTAATAAACTCTTTCCTTTCTGTTAAATGATGTAAATTGTATTGTTCTTATTAAATATATGTAAGATGAATAACAATAAGGTATCCACATTGAAAATGAATATATATGCTTTTATATACAATATCTAGTTGTTTGTGTAGGATTACAGATACTTAAATATGTTATGCGCACGTACTTA
>NW_019239254.1:0-1855 GCF_002742605.1 Olea europaea var. sylvestris
AAAAAAAAAAATCTCTCACTTCTCATGAATTGTGAGTATTCTGTACATACAGCAAGCAAAACTCTAAATATGTACCTAAATATTTCTGCATGCGTTGCCACTCAATTGAATTTGTACAATATAGTCCCTCTTTGTTTCATGGCATTTATGTACCTACACAAAATTTAATGAAGGATAATCCACTTTGTTTCTTTAGAAAAAGACACAGGAAACATATGAATCGAGTCGACAATATTAGGATATTGAGTTGGTCAAGGCGACCGACTATATATATGGTGAAGTGAATAAAACTTCCCTTTTGGGCTAACAAGGTTTTTATTTGTCTAAGATTACCAAGTTTTCCATTTAATCTATTGTTAAGAAGCACGTTTGACAGATTTTTATTGAAAATTTACTGACCAAGTCATATTGAATCAAGTTCCTCTATAATCTCTTCTAATTATATAAAGAACTTCTAAAAAATTATTGAAACAAACTTGAAAATAGCTTCTTAATCTTAGAAGTGACTTTTGACCTTCAAACCCTCACCAAACAAACCTAAATTTTAAAGCATTATGCCAAGATAAAGAGGCAAAGATGGTTGGGTGGTGCTCTAAAACTTGGAGTCATTATTAAGAGGGCACTATCTAGCTTTATCAATAAAGGGCAAAAATAAATAAATAAATAAAGTCTCGTATGAGAAAACCGTGCGGGCCAGCAATTAGCATGGTACAAAATGGGGGAAAAAAGGGAAAAGTTGAGAGCTAAATAAAGAGGGCACTTGACTGGGCTGGAAAGAAAGGATGTGGGTAGGAAAGAGTAAAATTTGCACGGAGGTTTTTGTATAGGAGCACTACACTTTATCACAGAAGACATTCTAGCCTTTTATACCGAACTCTGAAGAAGAGAAAGCTCAAAACACCATTAGACAAATGCATGTGCTGCAATGGCCAGGACAAAGGGTCAAAAATCATGTACAAAGTGATTCTAATGGTCACGACAAAGGGTCAAAAACCATGTACAAATTGGCGCATGACTTCCACTTCCCCCTTGTTGGCTATATTTATTACATACGGGCATTATGTCTCCTTTCATTTCAACTAATGCAACACCAAGCATTCAAAATAGAGTACATGAAAACAGCTTCATAATACTCAACCCAGTTTTGTACTTCCTATTTCCATACTGAGATCACGAGAATTTAATGTAAATCCAAGGAACTGTGACAACTTGATCTTATTGCAGAGTGGGACAATTTCCAGTGTACTGTCTTTTTATCTTGTTCGCTACACTCCGAGCTAGAATTAATCTTTTAGCGAGTGCTTTTAAAAGAAACCTCACAGCCTTACCTGTCTTTACTTTCCATGATAACATTGATTGCCACTTATTTCCATCCAGGTGACATGTGGACACCATCTCTTTGACTCTGGAGGAGCTGCGAAAAGGAGTTTCTTAGTTTAGAAGCAATGCTAAATTATAAAACATACTGATTTAAAGATACTACAATGAATGCTAAAAATTAGATATAGATATTATTTTCAGAAGGATTGTTGAAATCAGAAGGATTGTTGAAATAATTGTGTAGGATTATGATGTGTAGCTCATCTTATCCAAATGATTGGGACCCAGTTGACGGATCCAGGAATCCAAGTGAGTACAGGGCGGCCGCAGGGCACATTAGGTCATATTAAGCTTGGTTTACCTCTCCCCCTTAAAACCTGTTATGCTGGGATTGGATCAGTTGTGGGACTATGAACACTTCTTTAGCTGCGCAATGCCCCAACCACGAAAATTGTCCTCCCTTCAATATATCCTCACCTGGTATCGTCTTCCTCAATTGATATCAATTCTAGTATAACCACACATCGATCTAAAT
>NW_019239255.1:0-1855 GCF_002742605.1 Olea europaea var. sylvestris
CCATTCCGACACCTTCGCGGCAAATGACGAAGTTGCCCCGGGAGCGATGTTTGTTTCCAATCAGCTTGCCAAATTTCAGCCCATTCCGACAACGCCGCAACAAATGACGAATTTTCCCTTGGCGCGATTTTTGTTTCCAATCAACCTGCCAAATTTCAGCCCATTCCGACGTCGTCGCGAAAAATGATGAAATTGCCCATGGCACAATTTTTGTTTCCTATCAACCTGGCAAATTTCAGCCCATTTCGACATCGTAGCGAAAAATGACGAAACTGACCCTGGCACAGGTTTTCTTTCCAATCAGCCTGCCAAATTTCAACCCATTTTGACACCATCGCGACAAATGACGAAATTGCCCCGGACGTGGTTTTTGTTTCCAATCAACCTGGAAAATTTCAACCCATTCCAATACCGTCGCGAAAAATGACGAAATTGCCCCTGGCGCGATTTTCGATTCTAATCAACCTTCCCAATTTTAGCCCATTCCGACACCGTCACGACAAATGACAAAATTGCCCTTGGCACGGTTTTTGTTTCCAATCAACCCGCCAAATTTCAGCCCAATCCTTCACCGTTGCGATAAATGATGAAATTGCCCCTTGCGAGATTTTTCTTTCCAATCAACTTGCTAAATTTCAGCCCATTCCGACACCGTCCTGACAAATGATGAAATTGCCCCTGCGCGATTTTTGTTTCCAATAACCTTGCCAAATTTTAGCCTATTCCAACACTGTAGCGACAAATGACGAAATTGCCCCTGCCGCGATTTTTGTTTCCAATCCACCCCCCAAATTTCAGCCCATTCTGACAGCGTCGCGACAAATGACGAAATTGCCCCTGTCACGGTTTTTGTGTCCATTCAACCTACAGAATTTCAGTCCATTTCGACACCATCGCAACAAATGACGAAATTGCCCCTGGCGCGGTTTTTATTTCCAATCAACCTGCCGAATTTCAGTAGATTCCAGCACCGATGCGAGAAATGACGAAATTGCCTCTGACGCAATTTTTGTTTCTAATCAACCTACCAAGTTTCCACACATTCCGACACCATTGCGACAAATGACGAAACTGTCCCTGGCGTGGTTTTTGCTTCCAATCAACCTTCCAAATTTCAGCCCATTCTGACTCCATCAAATTGCGAAATTGTCCCTGGCGTGGTTTTTCTTTCCAATCAACCAGCTGAATTTCAGCGAATTTTGACACCGTCGTAACAAATGACGAAATTGCCCCAGGCGAGGTTTTTGTTTCCAATCAACTGGCCAAATTTCAGCACATTTCGACACCATCGCGACAAAGGATGAAATTTTCACTGGCGCGATTTTTGTTTCCAATCAACCTGTCAAATTTTGGCCCATTCCAACACCGTCGCGACAAATGACGAAATTGTCCCTGGCACGATTTTTGTTTCCAATCCACCTGCCAAATTTAAGCCCATTCCGACACCATCGCGAAAAATATCGAAATTAACTCAGGCACGGTTCTTGTTTCCAGTCAACCTGCCAAATTTCAGTCCATTCCGACACCGTCGCGACAAATGACGAAATTGCCCTGGGCGCAATTTTTGTTTCCAATCAACCTACCAAATTTCAGCAAATTTCGACACCGTAGCGACAAATGTCGAAATTGTCCTTGACGCAGTTTTTGTTTCCAATAAACCTTTCAAATTTCAGCCCATTTCGACACCGTTGCGATAAATGGCGAAATTGCCCCTGGCGCGGTGTTTGTTTCCAATCAACTTGCTGAATTTCAGCCCATTCCGACACCTTCGCGAAAAATGACGAATTTGCCCCAGGCGCGATTTTTTTTCCAATCAACCTGCCAAATTTCGGCCCATTCCAATGCCGTCTCGACA
>NW_019239256.1:0-1855 GCF_002742605.1 Olea europaea var. sylvestris
ATTCGGTAAGATTTCGCAGGTGTATGGCATCATTGTAAAGTAATACGTGATGAGTAACGTGTATCATTCCATCAGGAATAAAATTCAATCTGTGGTACTAATTTTTAATTAGATTCAAAGTTAGCAAGCAAAAGAGTTTTGTAATTTGTAGTTATTCTAAATTAATCTACTAAAATTTGTAAATTCGAGTTTTATATGTGTATGGAATAAGTGTATCGGATTAAAAATCCACCTATTATTATCTATTATGATTCTTAATTACATAGCTAGTTTCATTCATGCATTCTCGAATATTGACACATCACCCAGAATTAAAAACAATAGTTGAATAGTGAAAAAATCAATTTCTTCATCCTAAATCTTCAACTTGGGCTTTAAATTTTCAATATCTTGGGTTAATTGCCTTTGAATTCCATCATAGCATCATTCTTGTGGTGAAAATTTGTGTAATATGTAGTCCTCCCGTTCTCGCCATCCCTATAGGTTAAATAGTAGGTTGAATTTTATTTTCATAAGAATTTAGGTTAAAATAGGACGTTAGGCCGTTCAGTCCCAGAAATGGCCCCATGGGAGCCATATACTTCATTGCACACGCACTTTAGGATATGTTTACTCTAGATAAATAGGAATTAGGGTATTGCAGCACAACAATTGGCCTGCGCACGCATTGTTGTGAAGATTTTCCTTTTGTTGCATTTTGGTCCCTCAATTTCAATCTTTATTCATTTTAGCTCTTTCTGATATCTTTTTGGTCCTTTATCTTCCAATTCCATCTAGTTAAATCCACACTCCTCCAATCATCGATATTATGTCCAAATCAACTATTAGCACTTTGCGATTGAGTCCCCATACTTTGATTTTGGCCAATTTTTGGCTCCGTTTATCCACTTCCATCGTTTTTTATTGAGATGCAACTAACAAACAAATATATATAAAATCAAGCCCCAATTCACTTAAAATATCAATAATTGCTCTAGTTTAACGAATGAGATAAATGTACAAAATACACATATAGATAGTATACAAGAGTATTTTTTTCCTATTTTCCACTCTATTCTATATCATGCTATCCGCATGAAGCTTTACTCAATTGAGTTAAAAAAATTCCTTCTGTTAAAAAAAGTTTAAGATCTAAGAAATTATAGAAAGTTGAATTTGCAAAATGGTTATTCTTTTTCTAATCCAAAAGAATGTTGCTTTTTTCTTCATTTCAATTTAGAAAGCCACAAATCAATGGAAAATATTCTATGTAGTTACGTCGTTATCACTATATTGATTAATTTGAGAAATTGGTTATTATGACAATATCAATATTCGAAATGATTATTGTGTTATTGCTATAGATAAGCGTCCATTAACTACCTTAGATGAATATTGTATTATTGTTCCCATAAAAACACAAATTTGTATAAGGAAAGAGTATAAATTTGCTTCATATTAATATTGCATAAGAATGTTTCGTTGTTGCTTTGAAAGAAAGAACAACTTCATACCTACTAGAGGAATTTTGTGTTGGAAAATAATATATTTAATTAATATACGAAAACAATATATTCAAGTTGAATGAAATTGAAACACCAATTCATAGGTTTCATGTCTTGTCAATTCTCTAGTTAATTTGTATTTGAATTGATTCAATTCCATAATTAATTTGTAACTACAAATTTATTCATAGCTATTGTAACGCTATTTCTGTTAAATATAAAGTTAACTAAGAATCTGAAATCTCCCTCATCCTAGTACTATATAAGGAGGTGTTCTCCTCCTTATTCTTCACACAAAAAAATTGAGAGTTCTTTCTTTACTCTAAGTCTCTCTCTTCTCTTTGTTTCAAGAGTTTAATTCTTAGTAACTT
>NW_019239257.1:0-1854 GCF_002742605.1 Olea europaea var. sylvestris
CGGTGTCGGAATGGGCCGAAATTTGGGAGGATGATTGGAAACGGCCCGTGAAATTGTACTCGGGGCATAGACCCGGGATCACGAATTTTTTGGCAAATTCCTTCGTTTTAGCCTCCGAATAATTAATTTCCTTATTAATTATGTCAGGTTGAAGAAGTGTCGGCCAGAAAATTAACAAAGCAAAATCGTACAAGGGTCAATTTTGTCATTTTTCGCGACGGTGTCGAAACGGGCATAAATTTAGCAGGTTCATTGGAAACGGCTTGTGAAATTGGACTTGGGGCACAGTCCTGGGATCACGGGATTTTAGCCTAATACTTTCATTTTGGGCCTCCGAATAATAAAATTCTTTATTAATTATGTCAGGTTGAAGAACTGTTGGACAGAAAATTAACAAAGAAACACCGCACCAGGGGTAATTTTGTTATTAGTCGCGACGGTGTCGAAATGGGTCGAAATTTGGCAGGTTGATTGGAAACGGACCGCGAAATTGGACTTGGGGCACAGACCTAGGATTACGGGATTTTAGCTTAATTCTTTTCTTTTGGGCCTCCGAATAATTAATTTCCTTATTAATTATGTCTAGTTGAAGAAGAGCTGGAAAGAAAACTAACAAAGCAAAACCGCAACAGGGACAATTTTGTCATTTTTCAAGACGGTGTCCGAATGGGCCGAAATTTGGCCAGTTTATTGGAAACGACCCAAAAAAAATTTGGCTCGGGGCATAGACACGGGATCACGGGATTTTTGTAAAATTTCTTCGTTTGGTCCTCCAAATAACTAATTTCCTTATTAATTATGTTAGGTTGAAGAAGTGTTGGATAGAAAATTCACAAAGCAAAATCGCACCAGGGTCGGACTGGGCCGAAATTTGGCACGTTGATTGGAAAAGGCCCGTGAAATTGGACTCGGGGCATAGACCCAGGATCACTAGATTTTAGCCTAATTCCTTCGTTTGGGCCTTTGAATAATTAATTTCCTTATTAATTATGCCAGGTTGAAGAAGTGTTGGACAGAAATTTCACAAAGCAAAACCGCACCAGGGTCAATTTTATCATTTTTCGCGACGGTGTCGGAATGGGCCGAAATTTGGGAGGATGATTGGAAACGGCCCGTGAAATTGTACTCGGGGCATAGACCCGGGATCACGAATTTTTTGGCAAATTCCTTCGTTTTAGCCTCCGAATAATTAATTTCCTTATTAATTATGTCAGGTTGAAGAAGTGTCGGCCAGAAAATTAACAAAGCAAAACCGTACAAGGGTCAATTTTGTCATTTTTCGCGACGGTGTCGAAACGGGCATAAATTTAGCAGGTTCATTGGAAACGGCTTGTGAAATTGGACTTGGGGCACAGTCCTGGGATCACGGGATTTTAGCCTAATACTTTCATTTTGGGCCTCCGAATAATAAAATTCTTTATTAATTATGTCAGGTTGAAGAACTGTTGGACAGAAAATTAACAAAGAAACACCGCACCAGGGGTAATTTTGTTATTAGTCGCGACGGTGTCGAAATGGGTCGAAATTTGGCAGGTTGATTGGAAACGGACCGCGAAATTGGACTCGGGGCACAGACCTAGGATTACGGGATTTTAGCTTAATTCTTTTCTTTTGGGCCTCCGAATAATTAATTTCCTTATTAATTATGTCTAGTTGAAGAAGAGCTGGAAAGAAAACTAACAAAGCAAAACCGTAACAGGGACAATTTTGTCATTTTTCAAGACGGTGTCCGAATGGGCCGAAATTTGGCCAGTTTATTGGAAACGACCCGAAAAAAATTTGGCTCGGGGCATAGACACGGGATCACGGGATTTTTGTAAAATTTCTTCGTTTGGTCCTCCAAATAACTAATTT
>NW_019239258.1:0-1854 GCF_002742605.1 Olea europaea var. sylvestris
AAAAAAAAAAAATATACATCCGTATAAGACTGTAATATTTTATTTTTCTAAAATCATACATTGAAATAAGATTTAAATATTCCAACAATGTACTAATTTAACTAAAATGAAATTAAAAATACGTATTTATACTTACCAATTTCAAATGCCGACTGTGAGTAATATTTTTTTATTGAACCTTTGATAATTTTTTGAGATTTCAATGTTCAAGCAGATGGACGAGGAAATTTCTTTTTAACTATGTTGGAGAATCTGATAAGGAAAGTGATTTAGTTTTAAAATTTAAGTGGGATTGTTTCGATTTATTAATTTTTTAAAGAGGGTATTATTGTATTTTGAGCAAATGATATGTTTTTGTAATTACAAAACATAATAATGGCAAAAATGATATTTTTTCTTCAAAAGGCTCTTTTGGTGAATGACAAAAAAAATTTGATCAATGTGAAAAAATGGTCTCTCAACTAAGTCTTTCTTAAAAGTACCCCAAGTTAGTGCAGTGACACAATGTAAATATTTTGTACTCAGCATCAGGAAAATAAGGATGCTGGCTTTTGTAGTCATTATCCACTTTTGAAATTAATAACCTTTTCATTTCACATTTTTTTGCCATTTCAGTATTTTTCTTACAAAAAATAATGTGTTTTTTGCGCTCAGTATAATATCCAATGTTGTGTTTAAAAGCACTAATTCGCTATCTCTCTGAATGTTTTGATCTTGTCAATCCATTTAACTTTACATAGAGAATTTGATAGCATGTGCTCTGAATATCCTCTCTTAAATGTTTTTTAATCACTTTAATTCGTAGCTATCTCGACTGATAAGTGTATTTTATACACTTATTCGGTACCTTAAAATGAAGATATTTGATGATTCTTTTGACAAATTATATTCTAAATTGTTGTTTTTTATTTTTAATAGGTAAATTCTATGAATGAAAAGGGAATCGAAGGAATGAAGCAAAAAAGAGAGAAATGCAAAAGTTTGAGGACCAAGTTGTAACAATTCAATAGTTGATCCAGACCATGAATCGAAGATTGAAGAATTTAGAGATCAAATTTCATATTTTGAAAAGTGAATGACTTGAATTGAATCAAAGTAGACATGTGTTGCAAGAATAAAAGGACTCAAGGATTGAATTGCATTATATTGAAAGATTGAGGACTTGATGGGTAATATTACATTAAAGGGTTTGAATTAGAGTCAATTATGGTGGCTGTAAAGGGGAATATACATGAATTCACGCTGGGGAGTTTTATGGAAAAAAATTAGAGTCCTTTTGTTAGTCAAATTTGGTGGCTCTAGGTTTTTTTATATATAATATATGTATACATACCAACCAAAAAAAAAGGACCAGCAGAGGAGAAGAGGACGAGAATTAATTGGGGCCTGAATTATATTCTCTCTCACACAAGTTAGCATCTTGGGAATTGGAAGATAGATATACGCATAAAACAAAAAATTGCGACTGCCATAATAATTTTTATATATACATATATTTCACACGGCAGTTTTGGGGAGGGAGGTCGGTGGCTGGAATTACAAAAGAGACAGAGCAGAATTAAAGAAGCTGCCGGCTAGGACTATGCAAACATAGAAGGCGCTGATTTTGGAGAGACAGAAAGGGAGAATACACACGGAGCACGGCAAAAGACGACAGATTCAGTCGTGCAAATTATTTACGTTTCGTCAATTGACCGGTGATGAATTTCCTAATAAACTTGTGTTTTCCTTCCATTATTATGCGTAACTAAATTTGATTTTAGGGCGAACAACGTAACTTGTTTGGAACCCTTTATTTCGTTGAATTAAGATTCTAGTGCTTTTATATTTTATTTTTTGATTTTAATGTTGGTC
>NW_019239259.1:0-1854 GCF_002742605.1 Olea europaea var. sylvestris
TTCCACTCGAATTAGACTAGCAATTTGCCAAAGATGAACAAACCCGATGTTATCATGAAATCAAAAACCACTTTTCATGGCCTTGATTTCAATCAAATTGGACTAGCAATTTGCCAGAGACGAACACACCCGAAGTTATCATGAAATCAAAAACCACTTTTCATTGGCTCGATTCCAATCGAATTAGACTAGCAATTCGCCAAAAAATGAACAAATGTGAAGTTATCATGAAATCAAAAACCACTTTTCATTGGCTCGATTCCAATCGAAGTAGACTAGCAATTTTCCAAAGACGAACATACCTGATATTATCACGAAATCGCGAACCACTTTTCATTGGCTCGATTCTAATCGAATTAGACTAGCAATTTGCCGAATATGATAAAACCCGAAGTTATCATGAAATCAAAAACAACTTTTCATTGGCTTGATTCCAATTGAATTAGTCTAGTATTTCACAAAAATGAACAGACCCAAAGTTTTCATGAAATAAAAAACCACTTTTCATCGGCTCGATTTCAATCGAATTAGACTATTAATTTGTCGAAAACTTTCGAACCCAAAGTTTTCATGAAATAAAAAATGACTTTTCATTGGCTCGATTCCAACCGAATTAGACTAGCAATTTGCCAAAAACGAACAAACCCAACGTCAAAAACCAATTTTCATTGGCTCGATTCCAATCGAATTAGACAGCAATTCACCTAAAACGATCGAACCTAAAGTTATAATGAAGGCAAAAACCTCTTTTCATTTGCTCGATTCCAATCGAATTAGACTTGCAATTCGCCAAAAACGAACAAACCCGAAGTTATCATGAAATAAAAAACCAATTTTCATTGCCTCGATTCCAATCGAATTTGACTGGTAGTAAGCCGAAAACGATCAAACCCGAAGTCAAAAACCACTTTTCAGTGGCTCGATTCCAATCGAATTAGACAGCAATTCACCTAAAACAATCGAACCCGAAGTTATCATGAAATAAAAAACCAATTTTCATTGCCTCGATTCCAATCGATAAGCCGAAAACGATCAAACCCGAAGCTATCATGAAATCGAAAACAACTTTTCATTGTCACGATTCCAACCGAATTTGACAAGTAATTTTTCAAAAACGATCACACCCGATGTTATCATGAAATCGAAAGCAACTTTTCATTGGCTCGATTCCAATCGAATTAGACTAGCAATTAGTCGAAAATGAACAAACTCGAAGTTATCATGAAATCAAAAACCACTTCTCATTGGCTCGGTTCCAATCTAATTAGACAAGTAATATCCGAAAATGATGAAATCCGAACATATCAAGAAATCAAAAACCACTTTTCTTTGGCTCGATTCCAATCGATTTAGACTAGCATTTTGCCAAAAAACAAACAAACAGAATTTATCATGAAATCAAAAACCACTTTTCATTAGCTCGATTCCAATCGAATTAGACTTGCAATTTGTCCAAGACGAACAAACCCGAAGTCATCATGAAATCAAAAACCACTTTCATTGGCTCGATTCCAAACGAATTAGAATAGAAATTTCCCAAAGACAAACAAACATAATGTTTTCATGAAATCAAAAGCCACTTTTCATTAGCTCGATTCTAATCGAATTCGACTAGCAATTCGCCAAAAATATACAAACCCGACATTATCATGAAATCAAAAACCACTTTTCATTGGCTCGATTCCAATCGAATTAGACTAGTAATTCGCAAAAGACGAACATGCCCGATATTATCATGAAATCGAAAAGCACTTTTCATTGGCTCGATTCCAATCGAATTAGACTAGCAATTTGCCGAAAATGATAAAAGCCGAAGTTATCATTTAATCAAAAATAACTTTTCATTGGCTCTAT
>NW_019239260.1:0-1854 GCF_002742605.1 Olea europaea var. sylvestris
GGGGTAATTTCGTCATTCTTCGTGACGATGTCGGAATGGGCAAAAATTTGACAGGTTGATCGGAAACAAAAATCGCGCCGGTGTAAATTCATCATTTTTCGCGACAGTGTCGGAATGAGCTAAATTTTGACAGGCTAATCGGAAACAAAAATCGCGCCGGGGGTAATTTCGGCATTCTTCGTGACGATGTCGGAATGGGCAAAAATTTGACAGGTTGATCGGAAACAAAAATCGCGCCGGTGCAAATTCATCATTTTTCGCGACGGTGTCGGAATGAGCTAAAATTTGACAGGATGATCGGAAACAAAAATCGCGCCGGTGCAATTTAATCATTTTTCGCGATGGTGTCGAAATGGGCTAAAATTTGACAGGATGATAGGAAACAAAAATCGCGTGGGGGGCAATTTCGTCATTTTTCGCGACGGTGTCGGAATGGGCTAAAATTTGACAGGCTGAGGGGAAAGAAAAATCGTACCGGTACAATTTCGTCATTTTTCGCGACGATGTCGGAATGGGCTAAAATTTGGCAGGCTGATCGGAAACAAAAATCGTGCCGGTGCAATTTCATCATTTTTCGCGACGGTGTCGGAATGGGCTAAAATTTAACAGGCTGAGCTGAAACAAAAATCGTGCAGGTGCAATTTCGTCATTTTTCGCGACGGTGTGGAATGGGCTAAAATTTTACAGGATGATCGGAAACAAAAATAGCGCCGGGGGCAATTTCGTCATTTTTCGCGTCGGTGTCGGAATGTGCTAAAATTTGCCAGGCTAATCGGAAACAAAAATCGCGCCGGGGGCAATTTCGTCATTTTTCGCGACGGTGTCGGAATGGGCTAAAATTTGACAAGCTGAAATAAAGAAAAACCGTGCCGGTGCAATTTCGTCATTTTTCGCGACGGCGTCGAAATGGGCTAAAATTTGACAGGCTGAGCTGAAACAAAAATCGTGCAAGTGCAATTTCGTCATTTTTCGCGATGGTGTGGAATGGGATAAAATTTTACAGGATGATCGGAAACAAAAATCGCGTCGGGGGCAATTTCGTCATTTTTCGCGACGGCGTCGAAATGGGCTAAAATTTGACAGGCTGAGCTGAAACAAAAATCGTGCAAGTGCAATTTCGTCATTTTTCGCGATGGTGTGGAATGGGATAAAATTTTACAGGATGATCGGAAACAAAAATCGCGTCGGGGGCAATTTCGTCATTTTTCGCGACGGTGTCGAAATGGGCTCAAATTTGACAGGCTAATCGGAAACAAAAATCGCGCTGGGGGTAATTTCGTCATTCTTCGCGACGATGTCGGAATGGGCTAAAATTTGACAGGCTGATCGGAAAGAAAAATCGCGCCTGTGCTATTTCATCATTTTTCGCGACGGTGTCGGAATGTGCTAAAATTTGACAGGCTGATCTGAGACAAAAATCGCGCCGGGGGCAATTTCGTCATTTTTCGCGACGGTGTGGGAATGGACTAAAATTTGACAGGCTGATCGGAAACAAAAATCGCCCCGGTGCAATTTCATCATTTTTCGCGACGGTTTCGGAATGAGCTAAAATTTGACAGGTTGATCGGAAACAAAAATCGAGCAGGGGGTAATTTCATCATTTTTCGCGACGCAGTCGGAATGGGCTAAAATTTGACAGGATGAGCGAAAACCAAAATCGCCCCGAGGGTAATTTCGTCATTTTTCGCGACGCTGTCGGAATGGGCTAAAATTTGACAAGCTGATCGGAAAAAAAATCGCGCCGGGGGCAATTTCGTCATTTTTCGCGACAGTGTCGGAATGAGCTAAAATTTGACAGGTTGATCGGAAACAAAAATCGAGCAGGGGGTAATTTCATCATTTTTCGCGACGCAG
>NW_019239261.1:0-1854 GCF_002742605.1 Olea europaea var. sylvestris
ATCTAGCTTCTAGGATTCAGCAAATTTGATGACCACTTAATAGATTCTACCAGAATCTCATATTTCTACTTAAAAAAAAAAAACCTCCTCCGCACTGTGCTGTGCGGAATGTTGGAGACTTGAACTCTCCGGACTATCTGGAGAGTTCACTTGAACTCTCAGAACTATATGGAAGAGTCTTTTTTTTTTATTATGGTTTTCTGACTTACAGGGGATTTGTGATGATGATGATGATGATGATGACGACGATGATAGTAGTAATAATAATAATAATAATAATAATAATAATAATAATAATAATAATAATAATAATAATAATAATAATAATAAATTTGAGGAGCAAGCAACGCTCCGCACACTCTCCAGACTGTGCGGAGAGTTCACTTGAACTTTTCGAACTATGCGGAAGAGTTTTTTTTTCCTCGATGGTTTTCTAACTTACAGAAGAAAATATACTATTATTAATCTATATTCTCTATCACCAGAAGGAATTCGTAAACAACTTAAGTTAAAAACTTCACAGAATCAGGAAATCAAAGAGGAATCTAACTTCTAGGATTCAACAAATTTGATGACTACTTAATAGATTCTACCAGAATCTCATATTTCTACTTAAAAAAAAAAAAAAAAAGAAGTTAAAATAAAAAAAAATTGCCAAAAGCAAAAATAAAAAATAAAAAACTCCTCCGCATAGTTCGGAGAGTTCAAGTGAACTCTCCGCACTGTGTGAAGGGTTGCTTCCAAGCCTCCGCACAGTGCGGAGAGTTGGAGACTTAACTCTCCGGATTGTTTGGAGAGTTCACTTGAACTCTTCGAATATGCAGAGGAGTTTTTTTTTCTTTTTTAAATTCTTTTTGGTTTTCTAACTTACAGAGTAAAATACTCTATTATTAATCTATATTCTCTAACAACATTTGTAAACAACTTAATTTAAAAACTTAATTAGGAAATCAAAGAGGAATCTAACTTTTAGGATTCAACAAATTTGATGACCACTTAATAGATTCTGTCAGAAATATCAAATTTCTACTTTAAAAAAAAAAAAGAAAAGAAAAAAAAGCTAAAAAAAATATTGCCGAGCAACTCCGCGTGCGGAGCAAATGTTGTTTTTTTTTTCCTCTTCTTTAATTTTTTTTCCTTCATTCATTATGGCATATGATAATAGTAAAATAATAGTAAAGAATCGACTAAAATACACCGCACACACACTCAAATAATTGGCTGCTTTAAGAACATGGACAAAACCAAAATCATTTTTTTTCCTTTTTATTCTCTAGTTTTCTTTACCTTATTTGCCTAACCAGCTAGAAGAGATAACATGAATGAGCTAAAACAATGTAATCATAGACAATCAAGAAATGTATGCTATTTACCTTTCAACAATAGAAATGAAAATAAAAAAACCAAACTATCATTAAAAACTCAAGATCAAAACTTACCAGATTTGAATGGTTGAAGACGTGGGCTTTTTCCAACCCAAGCGATCCATTAAAACCACTTCATCTTTTGCCATAATTCCTGACTTGCCTCATAAAATAAAATAAAATCATTAATCTTTCGGAACGATTAAAACGGAATGATAACATCCCTCTAAAAAAAATCAAAGTAAAACCACATAGTAAAATCAAACCAACATACATTCAATTAATAGCAAAAATCTATATTTACTTACCAAAAACCTTGTTTCAATAATTCTTTCGATTGTTCTATGATGGAAGCTTCAAACCTCTGCAAAAGAAAAAAATAGAGAGTTAGAACTTTTAGAATGTTCAGCACTGAGAAGACGAAAAATTAAACAACATATAGACAAAATATTTGGAAAACAAAATAAAGGAAAAGAAAAGAAGAAATGAA
>NW_019239262.1:0-1854 GCF_002742605.1 Olea europaea var. sylvestris
ATTAATTTTCGTATTAATTATGTCAGTTTGAAGAAGTGTTGGATAGAAAATTAAAAAAGAAAAATCGCGCCAGGGACAATTTTATCATTTGTCGTGACGGTGTCAAAATGGGCCGAAATTTGGCAAGTTGATTGGCAACGGCCCCAAAAATTGGACTCGAGGTATAGAACCAGGATCATGGGATTTTAACCAAATTCTTCCTTTAGGCCTCCGAATAATTAATTTCCGTATTAATTATGTCAGGTTGAAGAATTGTTGGGCAGAAAATTAACAACGCAAAACGCACCGAGGGCAATTTTGTCATTTGTCGCGACGGTGTCGGAATGGGCCGAAATTTGGTAGGTTGATTGGAAACGGCCCAAGAAATTGGAGTCACGGCATAGACCCAGGATCACGGGATTTTAGCCAAATTCCTTCGTTTAGGCCTCCAAATAATTAATTTCCGAATTAATTACGTCAGGTTGAAGAAGTGTTGGACAGAAAATTAACAAAGAAAAACCACACCAGGGGTAATTTGGTCATTTGTCGCGACGGTGTCAGAATGGGCCGAAATTTGGCAGGTTGATTGGAAACGGCCCGAGAAATTGGACTCACGGCACAAACCCGGGATCACGGGATTTTAGCCAAATTCCATCGTTTACGCCTCCGAATAATTATTTTTCCTATTAATTATGTCAGGTTGAAGAAGTGTGGGACAGAAAATTAACAACGTAAAACCGCACCAGGGGCAATTTCATTATTTGTCGCAAAAGTGTCGAAATGCGCCAAAATTTGGAAGGTTGATTGGAAACTGCCCCAGAAATTGGACTCGGGGCACAGACCTGGGATCACGTGATTCTAGCCAAATTCCTTCGTTTAGGTCTCTGAATAATTAATTTCTGTATTAATTATGTCAGGTAGAAGATGTGTTGGACAGAAAATTAACAACGCAAAATCGTACCAGGGGCAATTTTATCATTTGTCGCGACGGTGTCGGAATGGGCCGAAATTTGGTAAGTTGATTGGAAATGGCCCGAGAAATCAAAGTCGGGGCATAGATCCGGGATCACGAGATTTTTGCCAAATTCCTTCGTTTAGGTCTCTGAAGAATTAATTTCCGTATTAATTATGTCAGGTTGTAGATTTGATGTACAAAAAATTAACAAAGAAAAACCGTACCAGGGCTAATTTCGTCATTTGTCGCGACGGTGTCGGAATGGGCTGAAATTTGGCAGGTTGATTGGTAATGGCCCCAGAAATTGGTGTCAGGGCAGAGAACCGGGATCACGGGATTTTAGCCAAATTCCTTTGTTTAGGTTGAAGAAGTATTGGACAGAAAATTAAAAATGTAAAACCGCACCAGTGGCAATTTCATCATCTGTCGTGAGGTGACGAAATGGGCCGAAATTTAGCAGGTTGATTGGAAACGGCCCGAGAAATTGGACTCGGGCTCAAACTTGGGAGCACGGGATTTTAGCCAAATTCGTTCGTTTAGGCCTCCGAAAAATTAATTTCCGTATTAATTATGTTAGGTTGAAGATGTGTTGGATAGAAAATTAACAACTCAAAATCGCACTAGGGGTAATTTTGTCATTTGTCGCGACGGTGTCAGAATGGGCCGAAATTTGGCAGGTTGATTGGAAACGGCCCTAGAAATTGGAGTCGGGACACGGACCCGGGATCATGGGATTTTAGCCAAATTCCTTCGTTTAGGCCTCCGAATAATTAATTTTCGTATTAATTATGTCAGGTTGAAAAATTGTTGGACATAAAATTAACAACGTAAAATCGAACCATGGGCAATTTCGTAATTTGTCGCGACGGTGTCGGAATGGGCCGAAATTAGGCAGGTTGATTGGAAACGGCCCCAGAAAT
>NW_019239263.1:0-1854 GCF_002742605.1 Olea europaea var. sylvestris
GGCGCGATTTTTGTTTTTGATCAACAAGTCAAATTATAGCCAATTCCGACACTGCCGCGAAAAATGACGAAATTACACCCGGCACGGTTTTTGTTCCCGATAAACCTGTCAAATTTCCGCCAATTCCGACACAGTCGAGAAAAATGACGAAATTGCTCCCGGCGCGATTTTTGTTTACGATCAACCAGTCTAATTTTAGCCAATTCCGACGCAGTCGCGAAAAATGACGAAATTACACCCGGCGCTATTTTTGTTCCCGATCAACCATTCAAATTTGAGCCCATTTCGACACAGTCCAGAAAAATGACTAAATTGCCGCCGGTGCGATTTTTATTTCCGATCAAACTGCCAAATTCAAGCCAATTCCGACACAGTCGAGAAAAATGACAAAATTGTCCCCGGCCCGATTTTTGTTTCCGATCACTCAGTCAAATTTTAGCAAATTCCGACACAGTCGCGAAAAATGACGAAATTACACCCGACGCTATTTTTGTTCCCGATCAACCTGTCAAATTTGCGCCCATTCCGACACAGTCGAGAAAAATGACTAAATTGCCGCCGGCGCGATTTTTATTTCCTATCAAACTGCCAAATTTCAGTCAATTCCGATACAGTCGAGAAAAATGACGAAATTGCCACCGACGCCGTTTTTGTTTCCGATCAACCAGTCAAATTTTAGCCAATTCCGACACAGTCGCGAAAAATGACGAAATTACACCCGGCGCTGTTTTTGTTCCCGATCAACCTATCAAATTTGAGCCCATTCCGACACAGTCGAGAAAAATGACGAAATTGTCGCTATGCGATTTTTATTTCCGATCAAACTGTCAAATTTCAGGCAATTCCAACACAGTCGAGAAAAAAGACGAAATTGCCCCTGGTGCGGTTTTTGTCTCCGATCAACCAGTCAAATTTTAGCCAATTCCGACACATTCGCGGAAAATGACGAAATTACACCCGACTCGATTTTTGTTTCCTATCAACAAGTCAAATTTAAGCCCATTCCGACACAGTCGCGAAAAATGACGAAATTGCACCCGTCGCGATTGTTGTTCCCGATAAACCTATCAAATTTGAGCCCATTCCGGCACAGTCGAGAAAAATGACGAAATTGCCCCATGCGCGATTTTTATTTCCGATCAACCGATCAAATTTCAGCCAATTCCGACACCGTTGCGAAAAATGACGAAATTACCCCCGGCGCGATTTTTGTTTTCCATCGACCTGTCAAATTTTAGCGAATTTAGACACAGTCGAGAAAAAATGACGCAATTGCCGAATTTCAGCCAATTCCGACACAGTCGAGAAAAATGACGAAATTGCCTCCGGCGCGGTTTTTGTTTCCGATCAACAAGTCAAATTTCAGCCAATTCCGACACTGTCGCGAAAAATGACGAAATTACACCCGGCGCGATTTTTGTTTTCAATAAACCTGTCAAATTTCAGCCAATTCCGACACAGTCGAGAAAATGACGAAATTGCCCCCGACGCGATTTTTATTTCAGATCAAACTGCAAAATTTGAGCCAATTCCGACACAGTCGAGAAAAATGACGAAATTGCCCCCGGCGCGATTTTTGTTTCCGATCAACAAGTCAAATTTCAGCCAATTCCGACACTGTCGCGAAAAATGACGAAATTACACCCGGCGAGGTTTTTGTTTCAGATAAACCTGTCAAATTTCAGCCAATTCCGACACGGTCGAGAAAAATGACGAAATTGCCCCGGCGCGATGTTTATTTCAGATTAAACGGCCAAATTTGAGCCAATTTCGACACAGTCGAGAAAAATGACGAAATTGCCCCCGGCGAGGTTTTTGTTTCCGATCAACCAGTCAAATTTTAGCCAATTCCGA
>NW_019239264.1:0-2915 GCF_002742605.1 Olea europaea var. sylvestris
CAAATATGGGACAATCCTTAACAATATGTCCTGGCTTACTGCACTGAAAATAGACATTCTTCACATACAAGCATTCGCCATGAAGCTTACCACACTTAGGACATGGTGCTATTGCAACAACTATGGTCTTATTGGCACTAGATCCAATATTAGCCTTCTTATTTTGCCATTTGCCTTTTCCTTTGTCTTGACCATTCCATTTTCTCTTTCCATCTTATCTTTTGTCTAGCTGGTTGTGCAATTGATAGTGTTGCTTTGCATTTGCCTTCTAGTACCAAATAGTGTGAGCTCATTCCAACATCTCACAGTATAATGTGAAACAATGTGACATAAGAATCTTGCTAAATGCCTTCTAGTACCAAATAGTGTGAGCTCATTCCAACATCTCACAGTATAATGTGAAACAATGTGACATAAGAATCTTGCTTAAGTGTGGGTTTAACTCTTGTTCAAACCTTCGAGTCTTCTTCATTTTTGTGTTAACCAGCTGTGGAGCATACCTTGAGAGTTGGTCGAATTTTCGTTCATAATCAGTGAAGGACATATTACCCTGCTTAAACTGAATGAATTCACTCTCCTTGATACCCCTTAAAGATTGAGGAAAATACTTGTCCATCACTTTTCCCTTGAATTGTTCCCAAATTAACGCAAATTGCTCTTTAGGACTTGCATCACTGGTAAACATAAACTCCACGCACTGGACCTTTTGGGTGTCAGCACAGTCGATAAGTCGAAAAATTAGTTCTAAATTACGAAGCCACTCTTCAACTGCTAGTGGACCAGATGCTCCATCGAAGGAAGGGGGCTTATGCTTTCGAAATAACTCAACCACCAAAGCATGAGTCGGGAGAGTATTAGGAGTTAGTGGTGTAGGTAGAGTTGGATTCAGATTCAGCTTGCTAAGATCTTGAACCGCTCGTAGGAGATCCCTTATCAAATTGTTTTGGTTTGCTCGAGACATTTCCCTAGAGATAAGATATACTATCTCACATTAACTTCATTTTCCAATACCAGAGTAAAAAAAAAAAAAATTATTTCTCAACTTGATCAGAATTTTTTTGTACACCTTGAAATTAGGATATACAATAGTTCGATAACTTTTTACTTCCGATAACATAAAGGAAAAAATATCACAAGGGAACGAAATCTAAACTTCTAATTCCTAAGAATCTTACGAGTCTTCTTTGATAGAGATTCATCTTCGGAGGAGTCTTCTGCCTCAAGCCATGACTATAAGTCCATCTCAACTTGTGGTTCAAGTTCATGCTCATGATCATTCTCTAATTCCAATCCAAAGCCATCCTCATCTCCTTTTGATTCAAATTGAGGTTCGGGCTCGGGCTCAACCTCATCATTAGGCTCAATTACTATCTTCAGTTGAGGTTTCAAGCTCTCACTCCACCTGTCTAGAAGGATCTGACAATATATACCAAATTCAATTGTATTTGGGTGCTCTGGAGGGTTACCTTCTAGCAACTTATCCCTAACCATGACTCTCACGTCTCCCCATTGAAGTGGGAGTGAATGTGTGATGTTATTCATAGCCTCAATATACGTGATCTCTAGTCCAGCATCCACATCTGCCATACATCTATGTCATGTACGTGTTCAACAAGTGGACGAGACGAGCTGAACGATGGACCTAGGGTTCAATGTTACTCTAGAAGCTGTGGCCTTTCTAATATTCTGATAAGTTCTAACCATATCTATCACATAAGTGTCCAATTACATTTTATATCTATTAGTGATATCAACTCATACATTATGCTCATGAGATTTTAATAGAATGGCCAATCATCATTTCTTCATGTATATTGAAACAAAATATAACTTATATAATATATTTCATTCTAAACATCAAAAGCATTTTCATAGATTCCAGTTTAAATGATTTATAAATCACGCTCGAAAAATAAAGTGGAACATAATATTTTATTCCATACCTTAGGTTCGTCAGATGAGGTCAACTGATGGACACGAGATACCATGGAGTGCCTTAAATGTTTCATTTTTCTCATTTTATAAACAAAATACACTAAGTCTATAGAATCGATGAAACTCATGCTCTGATACTACACTGTAATGCCTCGACCCACATGGATCGAAACGTCACAAGATTAATTGTATTTTAACCGTAAGCTTAATAATTTACTACACTTTTAGCGAAAAGTGTAGTAATTTGATACTAAAAGATAACCTCTATTGACGTGAAACTTTTGACAAAACTTTAAAAATAATGTTGCTATTTTAGTTTTTATCTCATTATAGTCAACACCCTCCTTTTATATAAAGCCTTTGGCTACAAGCCTAGCTTTATAAATCAAAGGGCCAAAAGAAATAATCCCATCCTCTAATTTGAAAATCCAGTTACATTGAACAACTCTTTGATTTTTAGGTTTCTTTACTGATTTTGATGTGTTGTTTTCAAGTAAAGATTTCATTTCTTCTTTCATTATATCTTTCCATTTTTCAGATTCAAAGGTATTCATAGCCTCTTCATAAGATGAAGGTTTTGAGATCTCTAAAGATTCACCTGAGATAAGGGCAAAGTCGACTAAGTTATTTATTTCATATCTTGGATTTTGTTTGACTTGCCTCCTTTCCCTATCTCTAACCGATTGATAATCTAGAACACTTGTCTCAATGGTGGGATCATTTGGGCTTTCAGTTTTGGTCTCAACTTGAGTTTGAGATAGACCTTCTTCACCTTCATCCGTATTAGCAACATTATCATCAAGTTGTTGAACATCCCACTTCAATATTTTCATGTTGAGGGGTGTTTAACCTTGCTAGCTTTACCTCACTCTGTGAAGTAGTCTCTTTAATTTCCTCTTTCGAATTATCGATTTTATTCTTTATACATGGCATTTCAGATTCATTAAATGCTACATTTCTGTTATAATGATCTTAATACC
>NW_019239264.1:8839-15217 GCF_002742605.1 Olea europaea var. sylvestris
TACAGGAGATTCATAGAAGGATTCTCCAAAATAGCTGGACCAATGACGCAGCTTACAAGGAATGGAATAAAATTCCAATGGACAGAAAAATGCGAACAAAGTTTCCAAGAACTTAAGCAGAAGTTGATATCAGCACATGTATTAACAATACCTGAAGATACGGAAGGGTTTGTTATATATAGCGACGCATCCAAGCGAGGATTGGAATGTGTACTAATGCAGAATGGAAAAGTGATAGCCTATGTTTCAAGGCAATTGAAGAAACATGAGCAGAACTACCCGATGCATGATTTAGAACTTGCAGCGGTAGTACACGCTTTGAAGATATGGCGACATTACTTGTATGGATGAAAGTGTGATATCTACACAGATCACAAAAGTCTCAAGTATTTCTTCACACAAAAGGAATTGAATATGCGACAAAGACGATGGTTGGAATTGGTGAACAATTACAACTGTACTATTCACTACCATCCGGGTTAAGGCTAATGTTGAGGCCGACGCTCTAAGTAGAAAATCAATGCGACAATTGACATCACTACCCACCTCTCAAGTGGAGTTAGTCGAGGACTTGGAAAAGTTGCAGATCGAAGTGGTTACCACACCAGGACAAGTCACTGCTCGTCTAGCAGCTTTAATAATTCGACCTACTCTTAGAGATCAAATTATAAAAGCACAAAATAAAGACTCATTTTTGCAGAAGATTAAGAATGAAGTTGGTACCGATAAGAAAAATGACTTTGGAATAGCTGAGGATCAGGCACTGATATTTAGAGGAAGAATTTGCGTGCCTAAGAATGAAGCCTTGAGAAACGAGATATTGAAAGAAGCTTATTCCACCCCGTACATTGCACATCCCGGTGGTACGAAAATGTATCGAGATCTTCGAGATACATTTTGGTGGAGAAATATGAAAAGAAGTATAGGGTTGTACGTGCAGAAGTGCATGGTATGTCAATAGGTTAATGCAGAACACCAAAAACCAGGTGGATTGTTAAATCCACTAGATATACCTGAATGGAAATGGAAAAATATCACGATGGACTTTGTGGTTGGATTCCCGAAGTCAGGAAGAGGAAATAATGCTATATGGGTAGTAGTGGATCGACTAACGAAGTCAGCTCATTTTCTTCTAATGAAAATGACATTCAGTTTAGACAAATTGACACAGTTGTACATTAAAGAGATTGTGAGATTACTCGGTGTACCTGTATCTATTGTGTCTGACAGAGACCCAAGGTTCACGTCCAAATTTTGGAAAAAGTCTACAAGGAGCTATGGGAACGAAGCTGAACTTTAGTACAGCATATCACCCTCAGTCCGATAGTCAGTCTAAAAGGGCCATCCAAACTTTGGAAGACATGCTGAGAACATGTGTTTTGGATCTAGGAGGTAATTGGGAGTCATACTTACCTCTAGTTGAGTTCGCTTATAATAACAGTTTCCAAGCAACTATTGGAATGGCACCATACGAAGCTCTCTATGGTAGAAGATGTAGATCCCCTGTTCATTGGGATGAAGTCGGAGAGAAGAGAGTTTTGGGACCAGAAATGGTTGAAAGAACGATCGAGGTAATCAATAAGATCCGTGCAAGAATAAAGGCAACACATGATCGACAAAAGATCTATGCAGATACAAGGAGGAAGGATTTCGAATTCCAAGTTGGGGATAAAGTGTTTCTGAAAGTAACACCGATGAAAGGTGTATTTAGATTTGGAAAGAAAGGCAAGCTACGACCCCAGTATATTGGACCTTTCGAGATACTTGATTGAGTCGAAAATGTAGCTTACCGAATAGCTTTGTCACCTGAATTATCGACAGTGCACAATGTGCTCCATATATCGATGATAAAGAAGTATGCACATGATCCTAATCATGTAATGAGTTATCAAACCTTGGAGGTACAGAAAGATTTGTCGTATGAGGAACTACCGATCAAGATATTGGATCGAAAAGTGCATAAACTAAGGAATAAAGAGATTCAGCTGGTTAAGATACAGTGGAATCATCACGGCATAGAAGAAGCCAGTTGGGAAAAAGAAAAAGAAGCCAAAGATAAGTATCCAACACTATTCTCCCAATCAGAAGGTAAATTTCGAGGACGAAATTTTAATTAAAGTGTGGGGGATGTAGAACCCCAAATAATTCTAGACACCTTAGTAGCACTAAGACATGAATATTAGATTACTAAAGTATACTTCAGATTTTTAATCTCATTTGAGACCCATTTTTGACATAGGAAACATTCGATTTGGGAAATGATATCTAAATAAAAGTTGTAGCTCTTTGAGTTAACTTTCCAACGCACTTTAAATTACCTCAATCGAATATCGGGAGAAGAAGTTATGATAGAAACACTGAAAGCTGTGCAGTGTCAACAGGACTACAACCGGTCAACCAAAACTGCCTGAAATACCCACTTTTTGGCAATAAAAACTCCATTAAATTGAAGCATTTAACCTCAAATTAAAATGGCACCCGTGTTTTCTCTCTTAAATGAAATTTGACCCTTCATTTGCTTTAAGTCATGAGATATTTACCTATAAATAGAGACCTCAGTTCACTCATTTTTTTCTCACACCAGAAGCAAGAGCTTTTACACACTAAAGAAAGAGTTTCGAAGAGAGAAAAAGAGAGGGAGGAAAACTATTTTTCCTAAAAGTTTAAGAAGTGTTTTCAAGCATCAATTCTCAAAGGTTTTCAAACATCCAAGGAGTGCATTTCTTTCAACATCCAAGTTTCATTGAAGTTTTCAATCCAAGTTTTCAAAGTTTCAAAAGTATCAATCAAGGTAGGTAGAGGTGCAACGTGTTTAATCGTGTTAAGTTATAAATTTCGATTCATGTTAATGTTTGTATGTCAAATGGTACTCCGGTACGGCATATTCCTTTATGTTAATGATTGTATGTCAAATGGTACTTCGGTACGGTATACCCCTTTATGTTGAAGAAATGTTCGTATGTCAAATGGTACTCTCGGATACGGCATACCCCTTGTCAAATGGTGCCTCTGGGTACGGTATGTATGAAAAGTTATAAAGTTAATATTTTGAAATGTAGAGCTTGATCACGAATGCACCTATGGTACCTATTGAGTTTTTCAACTCACGAGTTTAATCCCATCTCTATAGATTGAAGGAACGACAACTTGCGAGACTAACTTCTCTTGTTCGTCAAATGGCTACAAGTAATATGCAAACGGTGAAGGTAAACATGACACAAGTGTGTGTACACAAGCACGTGTCATAGAGAATCCCAATGACCTATCACTTGAAATGCCTTGCAATCTTAGCTGTAGAATACGAAAGAATGGACGACAAATGGCCAAAAAACTATCATACATTATATGAGTGAAAAGCAAGTCAAAAGAATGTTTTTCGAAATCATGTGCTAATTAACATAAAAATTATAAAATGTTCCATTTTAGCTCATAAATTAAATGCCAATAAATAAATGGGCCAAGTTATCAAGGAGATTCGTGGTCCCAAGACACCGAACAATTAAAAGTTCTAGATTTAAGATAAATAATAAAATCGAACTTCAAGACCTATTTGCTAATCCTCACAATGTGATATGCTTATCTATCCCACCGCATGCAAAGCATAGAGCGATACATGAGGAAAATGCAAGCATTGAAGGTTCGCTACAAGCTGACTACATGTTAATAAGAAATATATGAGGATGAATGAAGAAAGCACGACACTCTTATAGAATTGTTTATAAAGCTACCATATATCATCTTCCTAAATCTCTGAATTAGCCAAAAGATTGGAGGGAAATCTATAAGTACCCTCTCATTCAAAGAGAAAATCATGTAATTCAAATATTTTTCCTCTCAAATTCCTATTCTAGTTAAACAATTTATTCAATTCTTGAGTAAATCAAATCATAGTAATATTCACATATACTTTTTAACTTGTGCAAATAACTCCAATCCTTATTATAGAACTGGACACCAAACCCAAGCTTTCAAAAAACTCCATTCAATTTGAGTTATTGAATTGCACAGATCAAAAACCAAATCAATATTAGAAACTTAAATCAAATTCACAGATGGCTAACCCATACCTTATGAGGCTCTAATACCAAGTTCTTGGGATTTTTGACCCCAATATACGAAATAATCACAGAAGCTAAGACCACAGCAGTGTAAGAACAATAATAACAACACAAAATGGTCACCCAGTTTGGTAATAGCCTACTATGGGGGGCTCAAAGGTAAGAACTCGTCATTATCTGCAAGAACCTCCCAAGAGAGAGTAAAAGTTTGAGTATAACAATGTCTACACTCGACTGACAATCGATCATCGATCTATAAAAATCTCACCAAAATAACACAATCAACCCAAGACTATAACCAAAAGTGTAGGAATTTTCTTATATGTTCAAATTATAGAAAGCCCCAAAAGGACTGCCTAAAATTGAACACCATACACTGCCAACGCTACAGTCGAATTCACAGCCGACCAAAGGCCACAAATCAAGGCCAATATCTGATTTGCAACACAGAAATAACCACAGATCTTATTTACAAAAATGAGAGGATTAGAGAGACCAAAATCTCCATAGAGAGAGAGAGAGAGAGAGAGCCAAAAACTAAGAGAATGAAAATGAATTGTCTTCCTTCCAACCGGGTCAACCCAAAGGAGTAAACAAAACCATTTTAATCCACAGCAACGGTCCTAAAGAAGAGACAACACAGATCCACGCCAAGGACAATAAGCCAATGATTTTGTGCCACGTGGACAGCCAATATTTAAAATTGGTTTTTCACTTTTAAAAGCGTCTTTGAAAACACATTTTACATTCGGATTTTCAAAAAAGTAAAACAACTTCATAATTGTCACACCCCCATTAATATAGATAACTATCCATTAATTTGTGTGGGAATGAAATTGATGACTCGGTCTAGGCATAAAATTTCACTACCTGATAAAACGACATAACTATGTCTCTAAATCAAAATCATATTGCCATAATCAAACATATATATTCTGAGGTTATAAATATGTCTACATGCCATGTCAAAAGATATACAACACTGGATCCCCAATATACAACACAATAGGCCATAAAGTCAAATTAGCAGCCTACAAAATAACCCTATAGGTCGTCATCCATGTACATCGAACTCTAGAATCCAATAAGAGGTCCATAGCTAGCCGTGCTCTCTATGTAGTTCCAAGATCACCTACAATGCAAGAACTACATAAGTCAATGCTTAGTAAGCAAAAATCATGCACGTCATGAATATGAATAATAACGATATATGCCACCATGCCATTTACTTTAAACATCACGATAAGGAAGCATCATATTCCAATATTCATCAAAGTCGACTCGAAAACATTTCATTTGAAACCTTTCATTTTATTGGGCCCTTGACCCACCTACTATGCACTGGATAGAGCTCTGTATAATATCAATGTCAATAATCAAAGGGTCAATATGAAATCGACACCGACGAGTGGACTATCCTCTCGTGACCACTAGAGGCCCATCTTCTGACTACCCCTATGATCACTCAAGAAGTCTCCCACTCGGCAGCGCCAATAATCATAATATCACAAGGGCACAGTCGAGTGGTTCATCCTCCCGTGATTATCAAAGACTCATCCCCTGTCTACCTTTGCAATCATCTAGGAAGTATCAGCCGCGATGCCAAACATCGATATGAGCATACCTCACATGTCTCGGTGCCCTTGTAGTGGTCAATAAAAATATTTATAAAGAAAACTCGCTTTGAAATCATGTTTCACATGCAGGATTTTCAACGATGATCACATGTCATGCTTGCGGATGAAAATGCTCGTGAATTGTCATATTTAATGAGAATCGATGTCAACAGGTTCGCAATAGTATACTCAATGACCATAACCATGATATGATATGCAATGAATCTCTTATCAAAGTTATCTAAATCTTCCAACAATACCACATCACAATTACTAGGTTCTTGCATCGTAGTTGCAAATGAATTTTTATTAGCTTTCGCCTTGTGTGTGCAAGCCCCTACGGAGTATATATCAATTTCCTTTTTGCTTAACGTCGAAAAATCACTTGGATTACCATCTAATATTAAAGACAATCCTCCATTTAATAACTTTAACACAGACAATCCCAAAATACGTCCATTCACACCAAAACAATTTAGACAAAATCATTATCACAAGTTATTGATGGCATTACAAATTAATCCCATAAGTCTCACTATTTTTCGAATCCAATTATGGACGTCAACATCATCCAATTGTTGTCATTAACCTAGTACTCCTTCGAATCTATTTTGTAGGCCTAAGAGTTCATTAATGGACATATAAATGTTGAAATCACATTAAATACCCAAATGGACAGAATCTGTTTTCTAGGTTTCCATCAC
>NW_019239264.1:15645-16352 GCF_002742605.1 Olea europaea var. sylvestris
TACTTTGGTGAGTAATAAGCAGGAGGTGGCTTCTTGCTGCAATATTTGACCTTTCTACGATTTTATTTGGATTTATTTATGCCTTATAAGATATCTATATCCATCCTTCACGAGATCATGGCTTAAGTTGAAGAAATTGAGTGTTAAAATGACAAACATCCCAAGCACGAGGTGTTCAAGCATGAGGTGGTTACTTGTAGTAAAAATCTGATTTTATATCTATCCTTGTCTAGAAATCGAGTGTCATTGGCTTATTTTGATGTGTTTACATCTATTTCACTTGCCTAAGATCCCAAAAGAGCTAATTCCACAACCGTTCATTTAATTTCTTACCTGATTGACACCAGATTATCAACCGATTTCAACAATTCGTACCTCAATATTTATAACGTCATATGAGACATATATTATAACATTGTGATCATATCACTCATGTCCCAAAATATGTCAATTACCTAACTAGGATTTAAGGTGACCTCGATCAACCGAATGAACTCTTGAACCTTTGTCAATACTAATTTTTGACCATATTCTATCATAGTTCAATATAAAACTCACCACCTAGGTCGAGGAGTCGAAGATTATCACCATGTAAAGATTTTAAAGTCTCGATGATCAAATGCACCGTTTTAAGAGAAAGCAATAAGGAAATCGATGCAAATAATAATGTAATTAGCATGAAAATGCATGAATCATATTGGCCAAAT
>NW_019239264.1:16791-26403 GCF_002742605.1 Olea europaea var. sylvestris
ATGTACCAAATGGGAAAATAACTAGGGCCCATCTGGGTTATATTTCAGGTTTCAATTTTGAACTCATTTTTAGCTTTCCATTTTGAGTGCTCAATTTAAAATCTGTAAAAAAGTGTTTGTCTTGTCATTTTGAAAAAAATATTTCTCAAAACAGAAAATTGGAAAACATGTTTGGGTTGAAAATTTTGAAAAGTTATTTTATGATATTCTATTACATGAAATTTGATTATTCAATAAAAGTAGAATTTATGTTCAAACATTATCAAGTAATATATACATTTTAAAGTTGATAAATCTTACAATATATTTTCTCTCTACAAAAGTAAAATAAAAATAAATAATAAATTAAGTTCAATGTATAGGATATAAAAATGAAAATAATGACATGTACCGAGAATATATATATATTTTAGATTTTTTATGTAAATAATCATTAAGAACTTAAATTATTTTTTTTAAATTTTATTTTTCGATAAATTTTTATAATTTTTATTTTTATAACTTTTATAATTTTATTTCTTAGAACTTTAGATTTTTTTTTAAAAAAATAAATTTTTTATTTACAAAATTTATAATTATTTTTATTTTCTAAAATTTTACTTAAATAAATTTTATTTAAACGCTTGTTTTTCAGTATTTGTGTGTTTTAAAGAATTTCCACTGATAACATTCAAATCGTCAAAAATGCAATTTGAGTTTTATGTTATAGTTTCGTCCTTGTGTTTTGAAAATGGATTTTCAAAAAGATCGGATTAACACATTTTCAATATTTTGCAAAACAAATTGCAACCTTACTTTCAAATCCACCAATTTATATAAGTAGGATTGGGCGGAATTTGAAGAAACTGTATGCAACTTTATATACATATATATCTCCTAGAAAAATAGAATTGAAAAAATTGAAGTTTTTTATTATAAATTCCATGAATATGTATTGTAAAATTTTATTGTTTAACTAATTACTATTTTAATTTTCATTGGACCTACAAGGTTTTAAATAAAAATATTATCTTATACATTTAACGAAATTATTAATTTACTATATTGGTCTAAATTAGAATTAAAAATATTTATTATTTAAGAGAGGTTATTCATTTATCAAAGTTTTAGCCCCTGTTTGGCCCCCATTACCTGAAAATGGTAATGAGAGGAATAGTATTTTTTAGAAAAATGAGTGGCTAAAAAAGAATGAAAAGTTTTCAATTTAGGTGTAATATTATTTTATGAAAGATTGTGTGGTTGAAAATAGGAGAGAGAAAAATGGAATGTAATGTAATTTAATTTAATGGGGATCAAACAGGGGCTAAATACCCAAATGGACAGAATCTGTTTTCTAGCTTTCCATCACCGTCCACTCATTTTTTGAATTCTTTTTCATGCCCTTACCTACATTTAACGGCTTCCAAACATTTACCACACACCCATAACATATATGTGAAGATAATCGTGTCATAAGGTTGTGATTAATGAAGTGTTTTGAGCTACAAAAACAATCCATTTTCCACTACACAGAATTAGGCAGTTTTTCCCTTTGAGTATTTTCGATTTCCATTTTATTAGTATGATACCAATAGAATTTTAGGCCATTAACAATCATTTATACACTTAATACTTATATATAAAAATGTTCATATTGATAGATATAAGTTACACACTAAGTATCATCCCAAAATAAAGGTATAAACTACTCAAATCCAGCAACCCACATCTCTGTCCACATCTCTTTAACTTTTTCACTCTCTTTTTCTCTTGGAATCACTTAGGGACGAGATAAGGAAGCTAATATATTATCTAGAAGGTAAATAAGTGGTCCTTAAGAGGTTGAGGTCGTGTTTCTTGCTTAAAGACCAAGGATTTTGTGGGATGCAGCCACATCAAGCTACTTTGGTGAGTAATAAGCAGGAGGTGGCTTCTTGCTGCAATATTTGACCTTTCTACGATTTTATTTGGATTTATTTATGCCTTATAAGATATCTATATCCATCCTTCACGAGATCATGGCTTAAGTTGAAGAAATTGAGTGTTAAAATGACAAACATCCCAAGCACGAGGTGTTCAAGCATGAGGGTGGTTACTTGTAGTAAAAATTTGATTTTATATCTATCGTTGTAGGTACAAATCGAGTATCATTGGCTTATTTTGATGTGTTTACAATCTATTTCGCTTGCCCCAAGATCCCAAAATATATTATAGAGCTAATTCCTCAACCATTCATTTAATTTCTTACCCGATTGACACCCGATTGTCGACCGATTTCAACAATTCACACCTCAATATTTATAACGTCATATGAGACATATATTATCGCATTGTGATTATTTCATTACATGCGTCATGTCCCAAAATGTGTCAATCAATCGAATGAAAGCTTGAACCTTTGTTGATACTAATTTCCGACCTTCTCAACTTTCCATTGCTTACCAAACCAATTTCCAACATTTAGTTAACCTAATTTTATTTCATAGCTCAATATAAAATTCACCACCTAGGTTGAGGAGTCGAAGATTATCACCATGTAAAGATTTTAAAGTCTCAATGATCGAATGCACAGTTTTAAAAGAAAGCAATTAGGAAATCTATGCAAATGACAATGTAATTAGCATGAAAATGCATGAATCATATTGGCCAAATGTATAACATGAAGTTTGGGGTATTACATCCTCCACTCCTTATAAAAATTTCATCCTCAAAATTTGCTTACCAAAAAATTCAGGATATTTCACCCGCATTTCACCTTCTCTTTCCCAAGTGGCCTCTTCTGTTGACTGATTCCGCCACAATATCTTAACCAATGGAATTTTCTTACTTACAAGTTGCTTTACCTCTCGTTGAAGGATCTCAACAGGTTTTTCTTCATAAGTCAAATTTGGTTTTATCTCTACCGGTTCATTCCTCAATATTGACGTGAGAAGGATTTTCAATGTACTTTCTTAGCATAGATACATGAAACACATTGTGCACTCGAGACATTGATGAAGGAAGATCAAGCTTGTAGGCAACATTTCCAATTCTCTTGATAATAGAAAATAGACCAATTTATCTTGGGCTCAATTTTCCTTTCTTTCCAAATCGTATAACCCCCTTCATTGGCACTACCTTCAAAAATACTTGGTCACCAACTGTGAATTCTAATATTCTTCTTCTTTGATCTGCATAGCTTTTTTTGTTGGTCTTGAGCAGTTTGCATTCTCTAACGTATTTGCATCACAACTTCAGCCATTTCACGAACCATATCTAGTCCTAGCAATTTTCTTTCTCCAACATTGTCACAATAAACAGGAGATCTACATTTTCTACCATATAATGCTTCATAAGGAGTCATTCCAAATGTAGCCTGATAACTGTTATTGTATGTGAATTCCACCAGAGGTATAAATTTACTCCACTGGCCTTTGAAGTCTAATACACAAACCCTCAGCATATCTTCCAATATTTGTATTGTTCTTTCTGATTGTCAATCAATTCGAGAATGATAAACTGTCCTAAAAGATAACTGCGTTCCCAAAGCCTTATGTAAACTTCTCCAGAAGAGAGATAAAAACTTAGTATCCCTGTCTGAAATAATAGATAGTGGCACTCCATGAAATCTGTCTATTTCTTGTATATAAAGCTAAGCATATCGGTCCATGGAATAAGGGGAATGAAATGGGCTGATTTTGTTAACCTATCCACAATAACCCAACTACTATCGTATCCTTTAGTCGTTTTTGGTAATTTCACCACGAAGTCCATTGTGATTCTTTCCCATTTCCATTGCTGGGATAGATAATGTGTGACACCCCGAACTTAGGCTTCGGGGGTCACGTACTAAACATAGTAACTTCTGCCTTTAGTACATGTAAATACTCTTAAATAGAAGTATTACATGTTAGAAAACTATTTTCAATTTGGTAAAATATCTCTCATGAAATTTAATGGCCAGCAGAAGTGCATGTCGACGTGGAATTAAACTTTACAAAAAAAAGGACTCGGTACTGCCACAGTTAGTTAGGGCAGCAAGTTCAACTATTTTTATAAAATTCATCCCAACTCCGTTTTCTGTAAAATTTGTAGCATTAGAAAGATAATTTCAAGTAGTTTCGTAGGTTAAAATATGAGAATTTTCTGAGATCATGTAGTATGGATGTTTTACTAAAAACAGTGTAGTGTTGCACAGAAAATCCAGATTGACTCTTCAACGTTTAAAAATTCATATCTCAGGCCATGGACATCCAAATTGAGTGATTCTTGCGCCCATATTTAGACAACTCAAAGACAAACGCAGCAGTATTTTTAGATTCTCAAATGGATGTCTATAGGGTTAGAAATAATGTTTTGAAGATGACCCAGAAACTGCCCGGATTCTGCCCTTTTTTATCATTCAAGAAAAAGGTTTCTAAAAACGTCTCTTAACATAACATGGAAGATATAATTACATAATTTACTTCCGGTACCATAGTCGATCATGTCTTATACAAGTTTTTATACAACACCATAAGAAAAACATTTGGAGAGCAGTTGAGCAAACATGCAAAAACAAAACTTAGATGCAAAATAACCTTAGTCCTTAATCCATCATCAATTATGCCGACTGACTTCCACCAACTTCACATCTATGGATCTGAAAATTTAGTATAGGATACTATGAGTATAAAGAATACTCAGTAAGATACCATGCTTGGATTTAACATGTTAATATTACACAAAAGAATGCAATCAAACACATACTTGCACATTCCGACTTGCTGGTGCCCTTCGGACTTGTCCTAAGGCATAGATATCTAACTTTGTGGACTTGTCCACACATTCATATTATGGTTTTTCATGTATAGCTTAGGCATAAATATTACCATGAAATACCACTTAAGCAAAGAAAGTACCTTACAATAAAACTTGGAGAAACTTCGGTTGAAAAACAAAAACTTGAGAGTGTAGGCTTTGTTTTCCTTTTTCTTCCTTTCCTTTTCTTTTTTCCCTCTCTTTCTTCCTACCGATTTTCTCTCTATTGCTCCATAAAAATTCTGACTTTGCAAAGATATATAGGCTGCTCATCTCTCGGTTATACATATATAGAAGCAAAGTGAAGATAATTAACCAAAATTGGTGCCTACATCTACATGTGGTTGCATGCATGTATTTCATAAACTTAACTCAACACCTAAGGTCAGGTTGTGCCATAATTTAACACCTCCTACCTGCTTAAACCACCTCATGCATGCATGTTACTACAAAGATAGCTTGACACCTCCTCCTTGTTCAACAATTAACACCCCATGCATTCATTAGTTAAATCTTACCCCATGCATTCATTAGTTAAATCTAACTTGAATTCTTCTCTAATCTGCCGTCCAGCTGCATTTATATATGTATATTGCATATGTGTGTATATAAAAAATGAGAGAAATGGTTTAATTTGTATTCCCACTTGTCCATGCATTAGTTAATTGCATTAATCGACAAGGTGGCGGCAAAGTGATAGAAACAAAGGGAAAATATATTAATGTAAAAGGTATAGAATTTGACAATTATTCTAAACCCCTAATTAACTAATCTTGGTAAACTTTTAATAAATCTACCAATGCAAATTTGGCAACCATTAATGGGCATACTAAATTTTTGAAAAATTAAATTGCTAGCCTAAAAATTAAATGAGCAAATTAAACGTGCATAAAATTTCGGAGTATTACATCCCTCCTCCCTTAAAATAAATTTCGTCCTCGAAATTACCTCGGACTTAGTTGAAAAGCTCTGGATACTTGGTCTTGATTTCCTCTTCTCTTTCCCAAGTTGATTCTTTGACATTGTGATTTCTCCATTGAACTCTCACTAACGGAATTTCTTTTGTTCTCAGTTGTTGGATTCTGCGATCCAATATTGCTGCTGGTTTTTCTTCATAAATCATGCTTTGTTTGATATCCAATGGTTGATAACTAACTACATGACTTTGATCTGGCACATATTGTCGAAGCATTGACACGTGGAACACATCATGAATTGCTGACAATTCTGGTGGTAGAGCAATTCGATAGGCTGCATTTCCAACTTTCTGCAAAATTTCAAAAGGACCTATGAATTTTGGTCGCAGTTTTCCCTTCTTTCCAAAGCGAAGAACTCCTTTCATCGGTGCCACTTTTAAGAAAACTTTGTCACCAACATTAAATGCCAAATCTTTTCTCCTTTTATTAGCGTAACTTTTTTGTCAGTCCTGGGCTGCCTTGATTCTAGCTCTTATTTTATCAACCGCTTGACTAGTTTTCTCAATTATTTCGGGCCCTAAAACCCTTCGTTCACCTACTTTATCCCAATAAAGAGGAGCTCTACATCTTCTGCCATTGAGAACTTCATAAGGTGCCATCTTTATCATAGCTTGAGAGCTATTATTATAGGCAAACTCCACCAATGGTACATAACTTTCCCAACTGCCTCCTAAATCAAGGACGCAGGCACGCAGCATATCCTCCAAAGTCTGTATAGTCCTCTCCGATTGTCCATCAGTTTGTGGATGAAAAGCTGTACTGAAGTTTAACTTGGTTCCCATAGCTCCTTGTAAACTTTTCCAAAATTTTGAAGTGAATCTTGGATCTCTATCCGATACAATTGAGGCTGCGATACCATGCAAACGGATGACTTCTTTGATGTATAATCCCGCGTATTGATCCATACTAAAATTCATTCTTACAGGTAGAAAATGAGCTGACTTTGTTAATCGATCCACTATAACCCACATAGCTTCATTTCCCCTAGCTGATTTTGGAAAACCCATAACAAAATCCATAGTTATATGCTCCCATTTCCATTGTGGAATTGTTAATGGTTCCAACAATCCAGATGGCCTTTGATGTTCAGCTTTTACTTGTTGACAAGTCATACATCTCTTGACAAAAAGACCTATGCACCGTTTCATATTCCTCCACCAAAACATACTCCTTAAATCACGATACATTTTTGTACCTCCTGGATGGGCAGTATATGGAGTTAAGTGTGCTTCTTCAAGAATTTCTTTCCTCAATCCCTTATCTTTCGGTACACACAACCTTCCCTTAAAGAGTAAGGCTTTATCACTGCCTAATTCAAAATCCTTTCGTTTGCTAGTACCAACTTCAAACTAAATCTTTTGCAGGAAAGAGTCACCATCTTGTGCTACTCTTATTCGATCTCTAAGTGTTGGTCGAATCATTAGAGCCTATCCTGGTGATAGTTTGGGTTGGTGGAGCAATTACTTCCAGATGTAAGTTTTCGAAATCTTTCAACAATTGGTCCTGCATGGTGACTAGCACTACTAATTGTCCAACCGCCTTTCTGCTAAGAACTTCTGCTACTACATTAGCTTTACCAGGATAGTAAAGGATATTGCAATCATAATCCTTTACTAGCTCTAGCCATCTCCTCTGCCTCATATTTAATTCCTTTTGGGTGAAAAAGTACTTTAAACTCTTATGATCGGTATAAATGTCACACTTACTTCCATATAAGTAATGACGCCATATCTTAAGGGCATGAACTACCGCAGCCAATTCTAGATCATGTGTTGGGTAGTTTTGTTCGTATTGTTTCAATTGTCTGGAAGCGTAGGCTATCACCTTTCCTTTCTGCATCAGAACACACCCTATGCCTTGTTTCGAATCATCACTGTATATAACGAATCCTTCTGGTCTGTCTAGTATTGTTAACACTAGAGCTGTGACTAATCTTCGCTTCAGCTCTTGGAAGCTCTGTTCACATTTCTCTGTCCATTGAAATTTTATCCTTTTACGAGTCAACTGGGTCAATGGTCCTGCTATTTTAGAAAATTTCTCGATAAATCCTCTATAGTAACCAGCCAATCCCAAGAAGCTGCGTATTTCTCTAACATTGGTGGGTCTTACCCAATTATAGACTGCTTCTACTTTAGCTGGGTCTACTTCAACTCCTTGTGCCGTGATTACGTGCCTCAGAAAACCTATTTTATCCAACCAGAATTCACATTTATTGAATTTGGCATAAAGTTTCTCTTTTTGGTTTTGAAATAAACAATTATTAAAAATAGCAATTAACATAAACACAAATTATCAAATTAAATGAAATAAATAGAACGAACCTTGGTCTAAGTCAACTTCCACCATTGGAGATTTACAATTGGTCATTGATCCACAAATAATTATTAATTCTTACTTCTAGTATTCATTGTTAGAAAATAATTTTCCATGAAACAATTTCCTATTTCTCCTTTCTTTTAATTAATTGAACACAAGCGATCTAATTAATCCTCATTAGCAAACAATTCTAGACAAGCGCAAGAATTTAATTTAATAATGGCTTTCTGAATTGGAAAATCAATGAACTAGATAACACAAGCCAAGTATTTGCATTTAACTTAGATAAATATTCTTCCTAAGATTTAATAATTTCCCGAAGCAGCAAATTACTAATCCTAGTTGCGTCACTAGTTAAATTAATCAAACAATTATGAATTTGATATTTAACTTAGCTATAGATTGAAACGCATAATAAACTAATGAATCCTTTTAGTGATCAAACATAACAATCATGAAAATTAAGTATAGAACAATATTCAATACTGAAAATATAAATTAAACAATGAAAATTAGGTAGATCTCACAATTGAAAACAATTTCAAGGCTTCAATATCCTTCGACCAAGAGAGAAATTAGTTGTACATCATCAATTCTAAGAGCAAAAATAGAGTAGAAGGGAATGGGGGCGTTCTTTACCTCCAAGAATATGTAGAATATAAGATTTTTAAATCAAAAAGGAGGTTCCCTTTGTTCTAGTGTCTTTAGGTATATATATATGATGTCAAAAATATTATTTACATGTAAAATTACATCTAAATAAGGAAACTGGCCCATCACAAAAAATTTGTCCCATCTTGGTAAGCAAGAATGAGGTCAGCACGCGCGTCACTTTAATCCCGCCCTCGCGCATAGTATAAAATAATTTCAATTATTGCACTTTGATCCCTGAACTTTCATCTTCTCTCTTCTAGGCTTATTTTCTTGTTTTCCTTCTTCCAACACTTTGAGTCTTCCATCAATTGACCTTCAAATCTTTCACTCATTCGTTTCGCCTTCCGGTTCAACTTTTAGATAATTATGTTTTAGTCCTTCAACTTTTGATTTCTTTCACTTTGTCATTTTTCGCTCTTTTCTTCTAATTTATGCCATCATCATCCATTTGCAATCTAAATCAAAATATAAGGGTACTCTGTACATTTAGACGTTAATTAATCACAAAAGCATAAGGTAAAGGAATGAAAAATATAACATTTTACAATCCTGTCAAATTCTCCCACACTTAGCTTTTGCTCGTCCTCGAGTAAACTCAAATTTTATTTTTCCTAAAAATACCAAAATTGTAATGCAATTAAATTGAACAATCAAACTCTTTAAAACACATCATGAGCAAGCATGCACACACAACTCATAATCAACTAGCAAGCGCTTTTATATGAGGATGGAGTAAACGAAACTTGTAAACCCTCATGGAATATAAGCATTCAACTCTCATGTGTTTAATGGGTAAGTGTTTCGCTCAAGTTCATTCCAATGAACATGATCTACCATATGGCGCATATCTTCTCATTCTCTACCAATTAGATCACATGCATTACACAAATCATAAGGTCTTTTCTAT
>NW_019239264.1:26720-50430 GCF_002742605.1 Olea europaea var. sylvestris
TATGCAACAAAGATAGCATTAATCATGTTCATGCATGCATGTATCAATATGGCCTCAAAGAGAATCAAGGCAAGTTCTAGAGAAACAAGTCCATGGAAGAATATCACTCATGAAAGAAAAATAGTGAGACTGATATGGATGTGTCAGTCTAAAGGCTCAAAATCTCACCGCCTTTTTGTCTACAAAATTTAGTTACTACCATCCTCAAAGAAAATAACTTAATTAATTAACTCTAAGTTGTGAGATAATCCGTTCAATCATGTTATGAGTTCTGCAGAAGTTTAATTGAATCTAGCAAATAGCACACACAACTAAAATCATTCAAAACCACCTTGTTTTCTTCTCTTATTGAAGTTTTATCAAAAAGTCAAAAATAAATACAAAAATATGGACTGAAAATTTTAGACTCAACCTAGATTCCCTCCCCCACACTTAAAACTTACATTGTCTCCAATGTAAGGTAAAATGCAAAGAAAAGGAAACATCAACCAAACATATGAATGTAAAAAGATAAAAATAAAAATATAATGGAACGGATTCACTTTTGGTTGCCTCTCAAGCAGCGCCTTTGTTTATTTTCTTTTGGCTAGACTTTTATTGCTTCCTTCTTCAACCAGCATCAATTGGATTTCCAAGGCCCCATGTTCTCACCTCCTCCTTTTGGAAACCTGCATAGAAATATCTCTTGTTAGAAACTGACAAAATACTATGCAAATTTTAACTGACTTTAGAGAAGCATTCACTGCTGCAATGGTTTCTTGTAAGGCAGTATTCGGGGGTATCTCTTGATCCACCTCCTTAATATGCTTATCAATGGCAACTTTCACTGCATTATTTTCATCAGTTTCTAAAATTTTCTATTCTAAATTATCAATTACTTTATCTAGTAAACAGGATTATCATCATTAGGTCATTTTATGGAATCATATGAATTTAGCAATTTTATCATTAAATTCCATAGTAAGTGTGCAATCATGAACATCTATCTTAGTTTTGGATGTCCTTAAGAATGATCTTCCTAGCAAGATGGGGGCAGTTTGATCATAAGAATATCCTCAATTAAACCCTTAGGATAGGCATTAGATTTGTCAGCTAGTTGGATCACAACACCAGTTTAATTTAAAGGTCCATGTTTCAAAGAAGCGTATATAGAATATGGCATGACATTAATAGAAGCTTCTGAATCTATCATGGCTTTTTCATAGTGTTGCCTATCCTACAAGGGATAGTAAACATACCTGGGTACAGGCACTTCGTGGGGATTTTTCTTTGAATAACTGTAGAGACATTCTTCCTAATGTTTACCTTTTCACATCCCTTAAGTTTTTGCTTCCTCTTACTCTTGAACAAATGTTTCAAAAATTTAGCATAACAAGATATTTGTTTAATAGCATCTATAAGTGAAATATTTATCTCGCATCGTATCATAAAGCTCATGATCTCATTCACCTTTCCTATATCCTACTAAATCCTAAGGCAAAGGCCATATCGGTTTATAATTAGAAAGAGGTGAAAACTTATGCTTAGGTATGTTATTGTCATTGGGAACATACGGTTTGCAGTGCCATCTTTCTCCTTTTGTTGCTCCGATGATGTAGGGACTGTTTTACTGGAATCTCAACCTTTTTACCACTTCTCAGGGTGATTGCACATGCATTTTCTCTTGGATTGACCATTGTTTGAGAGGGTAATTTTCTTGAACCTTGTGCTTCCAGGTTGTTGATTGCGATTGCCATTTGACCCATTTGATTCTCCAAATTTTTAATATTTTTGAAATTGTAAATTGTTAGTGGCCAAAGACTTAACAATATCCTCTAGAGACATAACGAAACTTGAAGTTTGGTCCTGTTGTTGTCTAGGAAGATATGGCTGCCTATATTGCTGGTTTGGTTGATTCACTTGTTTATTCCCATAGCTAAGATTAGGATGATCCCTCCATCCTAATTTGTAGGTGTTCCAGAAAAGCTGCCTACAATATTAACTTGTTCATCTTTTTGAAGAGTTGGATAAGATTATAGAATTACCCTATTCTTCTTTCGATGCTATGTCAAATTTTCACAACTTTGATTTCTACATATATAATCCAAAAGCTAGCTAAGAATGGTTTGGAAGTTAGCAAGTTTTTCATGTTCTTACATCTTCCATAGATATGGATCTGTGAGGGATCACTATGTAAGACGTAGTTCTAGATATTGTGATAAACACTTTTGCATTTCGTTCTTGACAAACGTTCTGTCAACTGCTAGAGGTTGTTTTGGGCAAAGGATTAAATGTAAGGGACAAGGGATGTGCAAGGTAGCCTAATCCACAGAATGTGCCTTTTTAGCTATGTAATAGATTTAGTTCTTAAAGCGGGCCTTTTTAGTTATGTGATGCATTTAGCTCACAAATGTTTTCTGCTTTGTAACTTTTCTTTTTATTAATGAGAGTTTCCTTTTATCTTTCTCTTTACTTCACAATCATTGGTGAACCTGTACAATAAATAATCAATAAGCTTGGTGGGCTTTGCTCAACAACTATTTAAATATTAGACTTAAGTAAGTTTGCAAATAACTTTATTGAGTTCGCCCAATAAAGGAGATAATTCCACATTACTGATAATAATTTTTTATACACATACCATTTCAGGGATGTCGAGCGGGTTCATCATTTTTCAGTGAGCCTATATGGTCCTGATTACGCAACTTCGACTATTACATCGGAGGAGATGAACTGAGAGTTCATGGATATACTGATGCTAGCTTCTTGTCTGATAAGGATGACAACAAATCTCAATTTTGAGTAGTTAGTTGGAAAAGTTCCAAACAAGAGACAACTCCTGATTAAACAACAGAAGCCAAGTACATTGTTGCTTCTAAAGCAGTCAAGTAAATTGTCTAGATTAAGAATTTCATTAATGAAATTGGATTGTTCCTAGCATTGTTGATCCTATACCTCTATATTGTGATAACAATAGAGCCATCGCGCAAGCAATGGAAACAAGGACTCATAAATGATCTAAATATGTGCTAAGACAGTATCATTTCATCAGAGAGATTATACAATTAAATGATGTGAAGGTAGAGCGAGTTTCCACAAAATGATAATATTGCAAATCCATTGACAAAACCATTGTCACAACACTTAAGGACTAAAGATGTGTTTATGATATATGGACAAGATAAACTGAGAGTTCATGTATATATGCTAGCTTTCGGTCTAATTAGGATGACAGCAAATCTCAATTTTGACCGTTAGTTGGAAAGGTTCCAAACAAGAGAAAACTGCTGATTAAACAATAGAAGCCAAATACATTGCTACTGCTGACAAAACCATTATTGAACTTGGAGATGTTCCTATCATTGTTGATCCTATGCCTCGATTTCGTAACAACAATAGAGTCATCCGTAAGCGATGGACCAAGGACTCATTAACGATCCAAATATGTGCTAAGGCGGTATCATTTCATCAAGGATTATACAAATAAATGATGTAAAGATAGAGCGAGTTCCCATGGATAATAAACATTGCAGATCCATTAACAAAGTCGTTATCACAACACAAACATGATTGCCATGTACATGCTTATGGTATTAGATACACGAGTGATTGGATCTAGTGTAAGTGGGAGTTTGTAAGTGTTATGCCCTAAGTCCAATTGATTCAAGTTGTAAACCCTTTTAATATGTTTAATATATTTATTTTGGCAAGATCTATTAATTATTTGAATTAATATTCTAATAAATTATATTAAATAATAGAGTTAGTAGATTTAAGTATTAGTGATATGTTGGTGTTTTACATGAGGACAGTCATGCTTTGGTGATTTTTAGATGTTGCTCTGCCAAGGGCCGCTGATATATATCGTTTGTATATGTCAAGAATCATATGAAGGTTGTGAATAATCAATAAAGGATTAGTCACTGTTAGATAATATGATATTATGATCCACATTTCATTCAATTAAGTTGATAATAAAATTCTTGGCCAAGTTATACCCATAAATCGAAAATGAGTTTTCGACTTACATTGACTTAATAGTAGAATGAAATATACGATCGATAATGGAGATTGGCACATATGCATATCTTGTAATATGATTGACACATATCAATAGCTCGTAATTGATCGGATCACATTCACGAAAGAATTATAGTTTCATGGTAACTGAACAAGTTTGGCTTTCGTTATACCATGTGACATTTCCTATTATATGTACTATTCTGACACATTGTTAAATATCAATTTGGGACGACGAATATGTGGTGATAAATTAAAATGAGATATTAGAATTTATCAATTTTGATTAGACCAAAATAATAATTCACATCATCTGGTATCGTGATTGGGAACTTAATGGGTCAGACAGAAAAAGAGAACTAAAAATTTAATTAATTGGACTAACTAAGCCCCTGTTTGGCCCCCATTAAATTACATTACATTACATTCTATTTTTCTCTCTCCTATTTTTAACCATACAATCTTCCATAAAATAATATTACACGTAAATCAAGAAATTTTCCCTCTTTTTCAACCACTCATTTTTCGATTGGGAACTTAATGGGTCAGACAGAAAAAGAGAACTAAAAATTTAATTAATTGGACTAACTAAGCCCCTGTTTGGCCCCCATTAAATTACATTACATTACATTCTATTTTTCTCTCTCCTATTTTCAACCATACAATCTTCCATAAAATAATATTACACGTAAATCAAGAAATTTTCCCTCTTTTTCAACCATTCATTTTTCAAAAAAAAAATACTATTCTACCCATTTTCATTACCAAGTAATGGGAATCAAATGCTAAAATTGGACCGGATTAACTTAAAGAGACAAGCTAAGTCCACTTGGACTTATATTAATAGGTTACTAAGATTTGGAAAAATCCGTAGAGAACATAATTATTCTTGCTAGCACAAGAAATATAAAAACCCTAGTTTTCTCAATCTTATTTCTTGTGTGGATTTTCATTGGAGTTTGAACAATTGGACAACTGTGGATTGCAGATCATAATTTTTTGTCTAAGCACAAAATAGTTTTCTGGTGGGAATTGAAATTTATTTTTTTCACCATGGATTAAGTAAATTCTCAACACAACCTCTTTTATGCTTACAAATGGCTTTCAGTAATTCACTTATAGCTTTTGATATAGAACTTAAAAAATCATAATCCCCTAAAAGGTATGAATTCCCAATTCTATTATATTTCCAATTGTATGTCATTTCCTTTGTGGAGAAATTTGTACCAATTTCTTCCCAATTTCACTAATGTAACTCAAGTTTAGGGATTTCATCCTACGAAACAAAAACAAACCAACTCAACAAATATAGACCCCAATTTGTATCCATGATTTAGCCAGTGATTGCAGCATTTTTATTCTATTTCTTGCTAATATTTATCTTTTTACATACTTTTAATAAATTGTATGTCATTTCCTTTGTGGAGAAATTTGTACCAATTTCTTCCCAATTTCACTAATGTAACTCAAGTTTAGGGATTTCATCCTACGAAACAAAAACAAACCAACTCAACAAATATAGACCCCAATTTGTATCCATGATTTAACCAGTGATTGCAGCATTTTTATTCTATTTCTTGCTAATATTTATCTTTTTACATACTTTTACTAACACACACACACACACACACACACACATGGCAGGTATCATTTGCTCTGGTGGCCTACATTTACCAATGTAGGTTGCTTATTCATACTCTATTTTAGAACTTTTTAGAGTAGATATTTTTCACACTATCACTGTGGCCATCTTCCTTGGCATTTTACTCAAGGCTAGCCATCACAAATAGTGTATGTAACTTTTTCCTACTCATGCCATGACTATGTTGGGTTTGTGGTCAAATTCGGTTGGTTTTTTGGAAAAAAAAATATTGTTTCCTTTATTCCACAAGTTTTTATTGGGAAAATATTATTTTCTTTATTCCATGTATTTTTTATACTATTCCATCTTTGAGAATATAGTTAGGGTTTTCGTATGTCCACTATGTTAGTTGTATCTACTTTACAAATTGATTTGTTATAGAAGTTAGAATGATTGTGTATTTTAATTTTTTCTCCATTTTATTTGAATAAAATCTTTAATTCCTCTATCAAATTAAATTCTTGTCTATGTGTTCATCTTTTTGTAGTGATCAATGTTTCATATTGTGTTGTATAACCACGTCTTCCCAACAAGTGGCATCAAAGTTTTGGTTTTTTAATATGTTTGTGGTTCTTGTTCTTAATGGCAATCATGAAATATGATATCATAGCACTAGATTCTCATTGCATCAAGTAAAGAAACAATCTATACTTCTAGATGGATTTGGATGATATGTTGTTGGGATTCGATAAGATATCCTCAACTTGGTTTAATGGAGGAGAAACAACGTAAGAATCAGAAATTCCTTTCAAAAATTCACTTCATCTTTCGAATAACATTCTTAGGAACTGTTTTGAAGGAAAAACTGTAGAAGAACAATAATAAAATGAAATTAGGCTATTATTTTGTGATGATCTAGCTTCACGAGCCTAGCTTATTTAAGAAACGAGCTATAGAAGCTCAATCCATTTAAGATTATGAATGCTCAAGCCATAAGTTAATTAAAAGCCCAACAATTTAAGAGATTGAGTTTAAGTAAATTTGATTACAAAGATTTAATGAATAATTGGGTTGCCTCAATGGTCATCTACATGATATTTCATATACGCAACCCAGGTTCGAATCACTATGTAAATGCTTTTATAAAATTTTTATATGAATTATTTTTTATGGCTTAGAAACTCTTCAAATTCTTAGTTAAAGATCAAATTTAACAAATTTAATGATATTACAACTCCTCCATTTAGTTTTTCATTAAAAAGGAAGGTTACAAGAAGAGGAAAGTCACTTTTTCACTGCATCCCTCCTCGAATTTGAATTTACTCATATTTTCTCTCAAAAAAATATATTTCACGTGTTTATTTTAAGGTTTAAGTTTAAGGGAATAACAAGGGTGAGAAAAAGAAAGGCTTTCTACACAGTGTGTTCTTTTATATCCATGAAAATTCAAAGTAAATAGAGGTGCAAGTGTTTATTTCATTTTTAAATTACGATTTTTCGATAAATGTTTGAATATAATAGTACCTTCAGGTATGGTGTTTCGACATTACAACAGTTTGAATGATCATCCTCCGGCTCTATGTGTTATGATAATATTATAGTAATTGAATTTTGCAGGAAATTCATGTACTTGTGATGATATAAATCTATAGTTCGAAATTTATAATTTGATATCAAAATGCACCGATGATATCTATTGAGTTTCAAACTCATGGGTTAATTCCCTTTCTACAGATTGATTTGACTTGCTTAGGGGTGTGGATATCGTAAATGGAGATGCAATATACCATAGAGAAGCCGGTGATTTAATATCTTTAGTTTGATTATGAAATGTTTACGTTTTCTTTAAATTAGATTCATATGGATGTCGTACATGAATCTATTCTACAAACATTCTTTACGAATAAGTTATGTTTTAAAGTATATATGTGTTCTAGAAATGTATTTACCAATCACCGTTTACCAAAAAAAAAAAAAAGAAACGAAAAAAACCGTGTTAGCCATTTAAAGTTTGCTGTTTCTTTAAATTTTGGTTTCTACCTTGAATTTAAAAATTCGTAACTCATTCGTTACTTGAAATTTTTAGACAAAACTAGTGGTCTTGGGTAGCCTCATAGGTTAGCTACTGAACAAACTTGGAATCATATCATCCGATGTCGATAGAATTTTATATATCACTTAAGGTAAACTACACTGACTAGTGTTGCTGTTTTCTAGCTTCTGCCCTTGGTTTAAAAAATTCATAACTCACTCGTTACTTGAGGTTTTTGGATGAAACCAATTGGATTTGATAGTCTCAAGGGTTAGCTATTGAATATGGTTAAAATCATATCGATTCATTTTGTGTAGTATGCTGTGCTGGGTTACTTTCCAACCCAAATTGTTGCGGGGCTTTGAAAATATTTTAATACCCTATATGCTGCTGACGGAAGCCAATTTTCGAATATGTCATGTTATAAGGAGTTCCCTACTTTACATTAAAATTTCACAAAGTTTCAAAGTCGATAGCTATGCAAACGAATTTATTTTGTCAATTTCCATTTGAGACAAAAACTAAGCCCCTGTTTGATTCCCATTACGTGGAAAAATTAATGGGGAGAACAGTATTTTTTTGAAAAATGAGTGGTTGAAAAAGAATGAAAAGTTTTCGATTTACATGTAATATTATTTTATGAAAGATTGTGTGGTTGAAAATAGGAGAGAGAAAAATAAAATGTAATAGAATTTAATATAATGGGGCTCAAACAGGGGCTAAAATAGCAACATTATTTTTAAAGTTTTGTCGAAAGTTTCACGTCAATAGAGGTTATCTTTTAGTATCGAATTACTACACTTTTCGCTAAAAGTGTAGTAAATTATTAAGTTTACGGTTAAAATACAATTAATCTTGTGACGTTTCGATCCATGCGGGTCGAGATATTACAGTGTAGTATCAGAGCACGAGTTTCATCGATTCTGTAGACTTAGTGTATTTTGTTTATGAAATGAGAAAAATGAAACATTTAATGCCTCCATCACATCTCGTGTCCGTCAGTTGACCTCATTCGATGAACCTAAGTTATGAAATAAAATAATATGTTCCACTTTATTTTTCAAGCATGATTTATAAATCATTTAAACTTGAATCTATGAAAATGCTTTTGATGTTTAGAATGAAATATATTATGTAAGTAATATTTTGTTTAAATATACATGAAGAAATGATGATTGGCCATTATATTAAAATCTCATGAGCATAATGTATGAGTTGATATCTCTAATAGATATAAAATGTAATTGGACACTTATGTGACAGACATAGTTAGAACTTATCAGAATGCTAGAAAGGCCACAGCTTCTAGAGCAACATTGAACCGTAGGTCCATCGTTCAGTCCTATGAGAACTATGTGACTGACTCGTCTCGTCTACTTGTTGAACACGTACATGACATCTACAAGAGATGTATGGCAGCAATAGATGCTGGACTAGAGATCGCGCATATCGAGGCTATGAATAACAACACACATTCACTTCCACCTCAATGGGGAGACGTGGGAGTCATGGTTAGGGATGAGTTGCTAGAAGGTAACCCTCCAGAGCATCCAAATACAATTGAATTTGGTATATATTGTCAGATCCTTCTAGACAGGTGGAGTGAGAGCTTAAAACCTTAACCGAAGATAGTAATTGAGCCCAATGATGAGGTTGAGCCCGAGCCCGAACCTCAATTTGAATCAGGCCTAGAGGAAAATCTAGAATGGGAGATGAGGTGGCTTTGGATTGGAATTAGAGAATGATCATGAGCATGAACTTGAACCACAGGTTGAGATGGACTTATAGTCAGGGCTTGAGGCAGAAGACTCCTCCGAAGATGAATCTTTATCAAAGAAGACTCATAAGATTCATAGGAATTATAAATTTAGATTCTGTTCCTTTGTGATACCTTTTCCTTTATGTTATTGGAAGTAAAAAGTTATCAAACTATTGTATATCCTGATTTCAAGGTGTACAAAAAAAATTCTGATTAAGTTGAGAAATAATTCTTTTTTTTTTTTTTTAACTCTGGTGTTGGAAAATGAAGTTAATGTAAGATAGTATATCTTATCTCTAGGGAAATGTCTCGAGCAAACTAGAACAATTTGATAAGGGATCTCCTACAAGCGGTTCAAGATCTTGGCAGGCTGAATCTGAATCCAACTCAACCTACACCACTAACACCTAATACTCTCCCGATTCACGCCTCGGTGGTTGAGTTATTTCGAAAGCATAAGCCCCTTCCTTCGATGGAGCATCTGGTCCACTAGTAGTTGAAGAGTGGCTTCGTAATTTAGAGCTAATTTTTCGATTTATCGACTGCACTGACACCCAAAAGGTCCAGTGTGTGGAGTTTATGTTTACCAGTGATGCAAGTCCTAAAGAGGAATTGGCGTTAATTTGGGAACAATTCAAGGGAAAAGTGATGGACAAGTATTTTCCTCAATCTTCAAGGGGTATCAAGGAGAGGGAATTCATTCATTTTAAGCAGGGTAATATGTCCTTGACTGATTATGAACGAAAATTCTACCAACTCTCAAGGTATGCTCCACAGCTGGTTGACACAAAAATTAAGAAGACTCGAAGGTTTGAACAAGAGTTAAACCCACACTTAAGCATGATTCTTATGTCACATCGTTTCACATTATACTATGAGATGGTGGAATGAGCTCAAGCTATTTGGTATTAGAAGGCAAATGTAGAGCAACACTATCAATTGTACAACCAACAAGACAAAAGATAAGTTGGAAAGAGAAAATGGAATGGTCAAGACAAAGGAAAAGGCAAATGGCAAAATAAGAAGGCTAATATCGGATCTAGTGCCAGTAAGACCATAGTTGTTGCAGTAGCGCCATGTCCTAAGTGTGGTAGGCCTCATCATGGTGAATGCTTATATGTGAAGAATGCTTGTTTTCGATGCAGTAAGCCATGACATATTGCTATAGATTGTCCCATATTTGTATAGAAGAAGGATGATAACAATGATGAGAACAAGAAGGGGAAAGCATGAGTTTTTACAATAACTCAGAATGATGTAGAGGATAACTCATACGTGATAGTAGGTATATTACTGATATCTGATACACTTGCTTATGTATTATTTGATTTAAAAGCTACTCACTCTTTTGTATCAAGATATTTCATTGCTAAATCTAGTATTAATTGTATAAGTCAAAGAGTACACTAGAAGTTAGCGTCCCCTCAAGCAGAACATACACAGTTCAGTTCGCTAGGTCGTTGAATCTTAAAATTGAAGAAAAATCATTTGAAGCTGACTTATATGTGTTAGAGATGAAAGACTTTGATATGATTTTGGGCATGGATTGCTCATGATATAATTATGCAACCATTCGTTGTAGAGAAAGGGAAGTGTCTTTTTAGAAACCAAGAGAAGAACAAATTTCTTACCCTAGAATAAAGACCAAACCCCATCTCCAACTAGTATCGGCCTTATAAGCCGAGAAAATGTTGAGAAAATAAACATCTCAAGGGTTTCTAGTGAACATCTCGGGAGAAAAAAGGCAACGATAAAGATTGAGGACATACCCATGGTACAAAAATTTATAGATGTCTTTCTAGGAGATCTACCTAGTATTTCACCAGATTGACAAATGGAATTCACAATAGATTTGGTTCCCGAAGTGGCACCAGTATCTAAAGCTCCATACAGAATGGTTCCAAAGGAACTTTAGCAGTTGAAAATGAATTGTTAGACAGTTGCTTTATTCGACCAAGAGTATCCCCATGGAGTGCATCGTGTTGATCGTAAAGAAGAAAGATGGAAGTATGAGCATGTGTATCGACTATCGGGAGTTGAACCATTTGACCATCAAGAATAAGTATCATCTCCATAGAATCAAGGATTTGTTTAATCAATTGAAAGGGACTAAGGTTTTTTCTAAGATCGATTACAATCTGAATATCTTCAATTGAAGGTTAAGGCAAGTGGTATACCTAAGACAGCTTTCAGAACTTGTTATGGATTGATAAGTTCACAGTTATGCCGTTCAGGTTGACAAATACCCCAGCAGTGTTCATGGATCTAATGAATCGTGTGTTTCATCAGTATTTGGGTCAATTTGTCATAGTTTTCATCGATGACATTTTGATATACTCCAAGAGTAAAGATCAACATGAGGAACATCTTAGAATAGCACTAGAAATATTGAGCAAGAAAAAGTTATACGCCAAATTTAAAAAGTGTGAATTTTGGCTTGAGCGAGTTGGATACCTCGATCATGTAGTTATTGCTCAAGGAATTGAAGTAGATCCAGTAAAGGTAGAAGCAGTAACTAATTAGAAGACACCGACTAACGCTGGTGAAGTTCGAAGTTTTCTAGGATTAGTTGGGTACTATTAGAGATTTAAAGAAGGATTCTCCAGAATAATGACACAATTGATAAGGAATGAGTAAAGTTTTAATGGATAGACAAGTGTGAGCAAAGCTTTCAGGAGCTAAAGCAACGATTGATTACAGCACCTATATTGACCATACCTGAAGGTTCAGAAGGGTTTGTCAAATATAGTGATACATTCAAATAAGGTTTAGGACGTGTACTAATGCAGCATGGAAAAAATTGCCTATGTGTCACGGCAATTGAAGCAATATAAGCAGAACTACCCAATGCATGATCTAGAACTTGCGACGATGGTTCATGCATTAAAGATATGGTGCCATTATTTATATGGAGAGAAGTGCGATATTTACACAGATCATAAGAGTCTCAAATATTTCTTCACATAGAAGGAACGAATATGAGACAGAGACGATGGTTGGAGTTAGTAAATGATTATGCACTATTCATTATCATCTTGGGTAAGGCTAATGTTGTTGATGATGTTTTAAGCAGAAATTCGATGGAGGAATATGAAAGGAAGCATAGGCTCATTTGTGGAAAAATGCATAGTGTGCTGACAAGTTATAGCAGAACATCAAAGATCGGCAGGGTTATTAAATACATTAGACATACCTGAATGGAAGTGGTAGAATATTGTAATGGACTTAGTGGTAGGATTTCCAAAGTCAGTAAGAGGACACACTGCTATATGGGTAATAGTGGATCGTCTAATGAAGTTCGCTCATTTTCTTCCAACAAAAATGACGTTTAATCTAGACCAGTTGGCGTAGTTGTACATTAGAGAGATTGTGAGATTGCACGGTGTCCACGTGTCCATTGTGTCTGATGGAGATCCGAAATTTACGTCAAAGTTTGGAAGAGCTTAACGAAATTGAATTTCAGTACTGCGTATCACCCTCATCCGATGGTCAATCTGAAAGGATCATTCAAACTTTGGAAGATATGCTAAGAGCCTGTGTTCTGGATACCTGGTAGTGAATTTCAGTACGGCGTATCACCCTCAATCCGATGGTCAATCTGAAAGGATCTTTCAAACTTTGGAAGATATGCTAAGAGCCTGTGTTCTGGATTTAGGAGGTAGTTGGGAATCGTAACCTATAATGGAATTTGCATATAGTAATAATTTCCAAGCAACTAATGGAATGGCAACGTATGAAGCTCTCTATGGTAGAAGATACGACACCTATTCATTGGGATGAAGTTGGAGAAAAGAGAATTTTGGGACCAGAGATCATCAAAAGTACAGTTAACGTCATTGATAAGATACGTACTAGGATAAAGGCTGCGTAAGATAGATAAAAGAGCTATGCAGATACCAAGAGAAAAGACTTAGAATTTGAAGTTTGTGAGAAAGTTTTTTTAAAGGTGGCACCAACAAAGTGTGTACTTAGGTTCAGCAAGAAAGGCAAACTCCGACCTTGTTATATCGAACCTTTTGAAATACTTGATAGAGTTGGGAATGTAGCTTATCGACTGGCTTTGCTGCTTGAACTATTTTCACAATGTATTTCATATATCGATGATAAGAAAGTATATGCATGATCCTGATCACGTGGTCAATTATCAATTCTTGGAAGTACAAAAAGGACTTATCTTATGAGGAATTATTGATTAAGATATTAGATCGAAAGGTACATAAATTACGGAACAAGCAGATTCATATGGTCAAAGTGCAATGGAATAACTATGGAGTAGAAGAATCTACTTGGGAAATAGAAGAAGAAGTCAAAGACAAATATCCGACACTCTTTGCCAATCCATAAGGTAAATTTCGAGGACAAATTTTTTTTTTTAAGGTGTAAGAGATGTAGAAGCCCAAGAAATAAAATAAAATTAGGCTATTATTTTGTGATGATCTAACACCACGAGCCTAACCCATTTAAGAAATGAGCTATGGAAGCTCAACCCACTTAAGATTAGGAAAGTCCAAGCCATAAGTTAATTAAAAACCCAACAATTTAAGTTAAGAGATTAAATTTAAGTAAATTTGATTACAAAGATTTAATGAAGAACTAGATTGCCTCAATGGTCATCTACACGGTAATTCATATAGGTAACTCAGGTTCTAATCACCATGTAGATATTTTTATAGAACTTTTTATATGAATTATTTTTTATGGCATAGAAACTCTTCATATTCTATTTAAAGACCAAATTTAACTAATTTAATGATAATACAAGTCCTCCATTTAGTTTTTCATTAACAGGGAATGTCACTTTTTCACCACACCTATCCTCAGATCTAAATTTACTCATATTTTCTCTCAAAAAATATATATTTCATGTCATGTTAAGTTTAAGGGAATAACAAGGGTGAGAAGAAGAAAGACTTTCTACCCATTTTGTTCTTGTATCCAAGATAGTTCAAGGTAGGTAAAGGTGCAAGTGTTTATTTCATTTTTAAATTATGATTTTTCGATAAATGTTTGAATAAAAAGGTACCTCCGGGTATGGTACTTTGGCACTACAACAGTTTGAATGATCATTCTCCGACTCTACGTGTTATGATAATGCTATAATAATTGAATTTTGTCAAAAATCCATGTACGTGCGATGGTATGAATCTATAGTTTGAAATTTTATAATTTGATAACGAAATGCACCGATGATATCTATCAAGTTTCAAACTCAAGGGTTAATTCCCTTTCTACCGATTGATTTGACTTGCTTGGGGGAGTGGATAATGGTAGATGGAGATGCAACATGCCTTGGATAAGCCGATGATTTAATATCTTTAGTTTGATAATGAAATGTTTACATTTTCTTTAAATTAAATTCCTATTGATGTCATGTGTGGATCTATTCTACGAATATTCTTTACGAATAAGTTATGTTTTAAAGTATATATGTGTTATAGAAATTTATTTACCAATCACCATTTAAAAAAAAAAGTGTTAGCGATTTAAAGTTTGCTATTTCTTTAAAATTCAGTTTCTGCCTTGATTTTAAAAATTCGTAACTCATTCGTCACTTGAAATGTTTAGACAAGACTAGTGGTATTGGCTAGCCTCTTAGGTTAGCTACTGAAAAAAATTGGAATCATGTCAATCCGATGTGGGTAGATTTTATATGTCACTTAAGATAAATTGCACTGGCTGTGTTGCTATTTTTCAACTTCTGCCCTTGGTTTCAAAAATTCATAACTCACTTGTCACTTGAGATTTTTGGATAAAACCAATTGGGTTTGATAGTCTTAAGGTTAGCTACTGAATATAGTTGAAATCATGTCGATTCATCGTGTGTAGAATTTTACATGATAGTTAAAGTATGTTGTGCTAGGTTACTTTCCATCCTAAGTCGTTGCGGGGCTTTAAAAAATATTTTAATGCCTTTTATACTATTAACGGAATCCGATTTTTAGATATGTCATATTATAAGGAGTTTTCTACTTTACATTAAAATTTCACGAAGTTTCGAAGTCGATAGCTATGTAAACGAATTTATTTGTCAATTTTCATTTGAAATAAAAACTAAAACAGCAACATTATTTTTAAAGTTTTGCCAAAAGTTTCACGACAATAGAGGTTATCTTTTATTGATATATAAAAAATTTGAAATTAAATTCTTAAATTAAATTTTTTTACTTTCCACTAAAAGTATAGTAAATTATTAAGTTTACGGTTACAGTATAGTTAAATCTTGTGACGTTTTGATCCATGCTGGTCGGCGTTACAGAAACGGCAGCTATGTTGTTGAAGTTGGAGAAATTGTGCATGACTAAAAGCCTAACTAGCAAATTGCACTTGAAGTAGCATTTGTATTCTCATCCCACAAAAGGTAGATTATTGGAAGATCACTTGGCTATTTTTAAGGAGATCGTCACTGATTTGAAGACTTTATAGTTAAAGTTCATGAAGAAGATTTCACCTTAATTCTTTTGTGCTCATTACCTACTTCATTTACATCACTTAGACACATTTTTATATAGTCGTGATGCTTTGAACATTGAAGATGTGTATGATGCTTTATTTTCAAAGGAGAAGATGACACATCTAGTTGGATTTGATATTGGAGATGGAGACGGCCTTATTGTTCATGGTTGTCGTCACATAAGGAATAGGTCGAAATCTAATTTCATTGATCAAGTTTTTTTTTTTTTTTTATTGCAAGAAGAAAGGACAATCAAGAGGGATTGGAACAAGTTACAAAATAAAGGAAATTTGGCTACAAATCAAAAGGAAATGCAATCATAAACTACAGGTGAAGCCGATGTCATAGAGAACTACTTGAATGATGGAGAGCTATTTCTAATGATGAGTCCAAACCCGACGAGGATTAGATTTTGGATACAGCTTGTCTTTTCATATGTGTCTTAAATAGAATTTGTTTCAACATATGAAACTTCGACAGGTGTTGTGGTCATGGGAAATATCGTACCTTATCGAGTAGCTAGTAATGTGATAGAGTAAGACTAAAGCTGGTGGATGGGACAGCTAGAACATTTGATCGGGCTCAAAATGCTATAGTTTTAAAGAAAAATCTCATTTCATTGAGTACTCTTAATTTAAAAGGATACAAGTTGTGGAACTTTGAGATTTTGCAAAGATGTCTATGTTGTATTGGAGGGAGAAAAAAGTTCCAGTTATATGTCTTGTAAAGTTGTGTAGAATCCGTGAAGAATAATAAGAAAATGTTTAGTACCACAGTGGATATTTTGTTTGGTACAGTACTACTGGTCTTTGATTTGGGGTGCATGTTGAAGAATACAGCTCAGTTGAGTTCAGAGGATATGGGTAATGCGACTTTGCCACCACCTACAGTGTCATCGTATTCAACTGTAGGACTAGACCAGGTGAAGATTGATATGAGGATGCTGATTTTGTTGCACATGATTTAAGTGTATTTGAAGGTACTAAGTCTAGCAAAGGGCCTTCTACAAAAGTATTTGATGTTAATTCCATTTTAGCGTGCTTTTCGATCCTATCTGGTAAATTTTAAATTATTTGTGATTTTTGGTTACACCCGAGATAATTTTTTGGAGCAGTGCTTGGATTCATTTATCCTAGTTGGATATCATGGAACGGGTGGAGAATTTTTGGTTCATTGGAGAAGTTCGTTTGGTTTTTGTTGAAAAGTTTTTAGCTCATTCATTGTAGTAGAATTTTTTCTCCAGGTGGAGAAATTTTGGAGTTTCATTCATTACAATGGAATTTGTACCAAGGTGGAACTTATTGGATTTTTTTAATCCAAATTTGGTTAGATTTTTTTGAGAAAATATTTTTTCCTCTATTCTATGCCTTTTTGATACTATTTCATTCTTTAAGAATATTGTTAGCGATTTTAATATGTCCCCTATAAACTGGCTCTTCTTTACAAGTGACTGATTACAAATGCTAGAATAATAATGAAAAACACAATTGTTGTAAATACTTCTCCATTATGTTGAACAAAATTACCAATTCTTTTACCAAATTAAATTTTTGTCTTTGTGTTCATCTTGCTGTTGTGATCAATACTTTATATCATATCATATAATCTTGTTTTGGCCCCCAATAGACTAGTGGAGAGTCATTTATAGAAATGAGTAGTTAGGATTATAATTCTAGTCCATGATCAATGCCTAGCTCAAACCCTTCAACTAAAACTACTCGTAAGTATTTTTCCTATAGAATGCCAGAATCATCACTTATTTATACTTTCAACCTCATTATCGAAGTCACCCCAAAACTTTTTCTTAACTAGTGGTCAAGTGTCTTCTTACTTGGTGATTGGCATTCTAACAAAGCTAAAAACCAAATTCACTACCCAAGCCTCCATACATCTCACACAACTACATAAAAATAAAGGGAATAATTTTGTGCTCAAAAGAAGCTCAAAGTCTAACATAAATAAATACACACAAAAAATAGGCACTTTGTATCAATATTCATCAATTTATCATAGATGAAGCTCGGATTGACCAACAATTTACCATTAGCTAGGCAATGCTATCCACTAAATTCCACAAAGAAAATATTTTTGACATTTCAATTTTTTCTTTCAATGATTTTTACACTACCTAACTCGACTAAAAAATTCACATAACAAATGAACTAACACCCTTTTGGAATCCACTCTAAACTTAAAATTTACTTTGTCCTCAATGTAAAGAACATATAAATCATGAAGAGAAAGTAAATCAAAGGGTGGACTAACGATCCCCACATTGATGTTCTTATATAAGGCTTGGTGGTGTAATTGGCTTGAGAAGTTCTTGTACTTATCTCCAAACTTGTGCAAGAGAACTGGCGGTGATTTATACAATGGTTTATTTTTATGGTGCCTCGAGGTATTTATTTTTCTTGAACATCATCATTGGATGCTTTTCCTTGATTTGAACATTGTGCCTACAAAACATACGTGAGCATTTCTTTGTTTTGAGCAGTGGAAGCAAGGAAATTAGTGATATCGCAACATATCACATACTTATCACTGAAGCAAAATATTTACATTTCATATGCTTAAGGGATGACCAAAAACCACTCAACCCAATACTCATGGGCCTTGCCTTGAATGAGGGTGGAGATTACCCGCCCAGTAGGATAAACGGGGCAGTGATGAGAATCATCTTGTCTAAAGTTAATTTCAAATTTGAATTTTTTATCAAACAAGAATGAATGATTTATCATCATTTTTAAAGAAAACATGAGTCATTCTTAAAAAATTGGAAAAATGTAATAATATCTACTAACTAGATATATAGAAATGAAAAAAAATAAACAAAAATAAATAAAAATAAATGAGACAATAAATAGGGTAGGGAACCTGTCCTGCTCCACCCAAAACCTGCCTCATTTACTTTAATCGAGTATGGGGACGAGGCAAGGTGATAAAAATAATCAATGGGATGAGGGTGGGAATGGGCAAATATCCCATACTAGCCTTGTTGTCATTCCTATGCCTAATAATGCACACAAATAGGTGAATCACAGTTCGCCATGTCAAATCTGTCAATATTTTTCGTCAAATTTCCCTATTCGAGTAGCTTAATCCATTTCCTTTACCTTTTTCCCCACACTCTTTTGGTCTATTATGTAAGTTTCACTCTCTATTTCCTTCCCTACCATGTAAAATTCCATTTTCATTTTCATTTCCGCTCTTTTATATAATTGGTTATCTCAGTCCAATTATTTTTGGTACTTTAATGAGGGAAAATGATTAAATAATATTCCATTTGGAATTGACAAATGAAGCTTAGCAAAAATCCGTTGTGAATTATTAATTTTCCGCTTTTGGAGAAGCATCATAGGAGTTTGTCAATATAACATTATTGTCTGAAACTTTTAAGATTTGTATACAACTGAGAATTTTTGCTTTTGAAAATGGTGAAGAAAATGCCTTTTCTTTTATTTTTCATCTCCATTTTTTTACTTTACTTTTGTTGTAATTTTTTTGGCGTTTATACATTTATGATTGTGTTTTTCATTTTGTTTTGGGTCATTGATTGCTCCATCTACCACCATGAAATTTTTTTTTAGGCCCCTTTAAGATTGGAGGCCCAAGGCCATTGCCTTAGTGGCTTTATTCCAGGGCCAGGTCTGTACTAGGATTATTCTTCTAAAAAATTTGCAATACTCGGGCAACTTATCATAATTATGATTCAGTGAAACCTCTTAAGAACTCTAAAGCACATTCACCAGCCATCAAAGCCTTATAATGATTTACATCTATTTCAAACTCCTGATGAATATCATTTTGAATGTTTGAAAATATGTAGATTATGTTGGGATCCTCAAGTGTTGACATGATGTGTCTTTTGAATCACCCAACAACTAGGTTGTATGTGATCTTTATGGCGAACATCCAATGAACAATTATGCCAATGTGAATACTTTTGAATTTCAAATTCATCGCTTTTCTTCGACCATGTTTCCCACAAATGCCATTTGCAAAATTTCTCAAAACTAACTACTAGATATATACTCCTATTTGATTTAGTGACTTTAAATTCGGAACATATTCTAAAAGCAAGCATTTGCAGTGATACCTAGAGGTCCTTCTTGTTGCAAAGCATTTGGCTAGCGTGCACATCATTGGCATCATGAATCTTTTTGATAGTCCACAAGTATTTGGATAAACAACAACTTGTGAAGTGTCAACTATCTCATCTACCAATGTAAAAGGTATATTATGTAACACTGTCTTCATTTATCACATGAAAAGCATCTTTGGTTGTCATACACTATTTCTACCTTCTCCTAATTACATCATTGAAAAAATTCATGCGATCATTTCACAATTTTCATTAAATGTAGACAACAGCTGCATATACTTGTCATCGGACTTATCTGTATTTATATATTGCATTCATCCATATATTCTTCATTATCTACAACAACTTTTGCATTGCATTCATGATTATTCTATTTGTTTACCATCATATCTTGTTGATTATCAACATGACCCTTTTTTTCAAGAGTTGATAATTTTGCCATATCGGGAACTTGAAATTTCATCTCAATTTCTTATAAAAATGAATCAACCTTAACCGCCTGAAATGTCCTATTCTATAATGTAATGAAAGAAGTTCATTGTCCTTGGGGACAAAAGTAGAGTCCCAAATAGCATACTGATGTTGTTTACTCACATTAGCATCATCAAAGTAGTAGAGTTCCTTACACTCTTTAGCATTGCCAATCGTTTCTCATGATGATAGGTCCTGAAAAACATAGTGTGAAAAAAAGTTAGGTAAACAATTTGAACTTTTTGTTAATTGGCTAATAGATAATAAATTGCATGATAGATTTGGGACATGTAGAACGTGTTTTAGTGTGATTAAGTTAGAGATTCAAATACTCCATTTCCAGCTACTAGAGAGAGGGAACCATATACAATTTTAACTTTAAGATTGCCCGTACATGGTGAGTAAGAAAAATAAATGGCAGGAGTCTGTCATGTGATGAATGCATCGGAGGGCTCTCAAGAAATTACCTCGTGGACCAAGGAACTAGATGAAACTAGGTGACTGAAAGATTGAAAACATTTTGTAGAGTTGTTCAGGATTGAATGCACCATTCAGAGTGGAATTTTGTATTTCAGTAGAGTCAGATGTAGCTTCATAGCCGTGATTTCTAGTATTTTGTCTCAATTTTCCAATTAGATGGTTTTTCGTGCAAATCCCAGCATGTAAGGTTTTCGACAGTAATCGCACCATAGACGACCCTTTATTCGTTTTTAGCTTAGTCCAATTTTAGGTGTTCCTTAAGCATTTGGACTCCCAAATCAAGTCCAATAGATTTTGGTCCATCATAAGAATTTCTTTTAAATATAGCAACATTCCCATTTCGTCCATATCCATTTAACCCAGTTAGTCCACTAGATTTACATCTAGACGACCCAATTGAATACAAAAAGAGCAGATCCTTCTACAAACACAGCGGACCTATTATGATTCTTTACCACAATTTGTCGACGACTTTCCTCGTTCCTGACTTCGACGAAGGCGTCGCGTGTGGAGGATAGTGGTCGGTGGCTAAGGATTCGTCCTCTCACGTCGTCCAGCTCCCAGTTCAACCTAGCTAAGAACTCATATATACTTATTTATTCCTTACCCTCTTCTTGTATCGAACATTGTCACCAAGCAATCCCACTATTTATCAACACCGAGATCCAACTCTTGCTAAAGATTAGTCCATTTCCATGTAGTAATTAGTGAAGTTCTTTTTCTCCTTCCTTTGCATGCCACAATTTTGTTTTAAATTTAAAAATCTCTGATGAGTCTTCCACATTAGAATATTTCGTGAATGGAGCCCCATATGTCCTTCGTAATATTCACGAGGAGAAAATTCTTACCTATTGACGGCTTCATTGATTTAACAAGCCATGTCATCACGATGGAATTTTTAGATTTCCAATTGTGTTGGAGGTTTCCATTCATTGGCTATTTCGTGTCTCTAGTAAGATAGCCAATTTTCCCATTCATGTCGACCACCAATTTGATGGATCGAGTAATGCCCTATAGTTTTTACCATTGAGTTTTTCAACGGTAAGTTGGAAGGAGGAACTATCAATTCCAATTGAATTCACGGTGGTGACAAGGTCGACCTCACTAGTTTCTGATGCAGAGAAGGCTGATTCCTAACTGTTGGCTATGTTTTCAGCCATAGATTATCGGGTTTAGTTTTTCCCAAGCACTGATACCATATAGACAAGGTGAGAAAAAGATTTAATTCTTTATTTCTTGATATATTTTCAATACAACCCGCGTCAATATATATACACACAATACATGGTAGTAGAAAGGAAAGTGATATTCTAACTAAGGAAGAAAGATCTTTCATAATTTAATGCTAATTATCCCATAAACATAAGATACAATAATCCAATGATGGATTTGGGATTCCTACAATATTGGAGTTCGTTGTTTAATCAGGATTCATGGTTCTAACTAGATGAGATAGTACATCTTGCACAAATGAAATTTCATTTCTTTCAAATAAATATTAAGCCCTTGTTTGAGGCCCATTTTTGTCCCAAAAAAAGGAATTTTTGAATAGTGTATTGATGGAAAATGTGTGGTTAAAAAATAAGGAAAAGTTTTGGATTTGCGTGTAATATTATTTTATTGAAGAATGTGTTGTTGAAATGTAGTCAAAATACTATTCAAGAGTTCTTATTTTTTCTTTTTAAAAAAAATGGGGCTCAAAGAAGGGCTAAATTATACTAGTCACTTCCTATATGCTATCAAGCAGAAAAGAAGCATTTTACCCATTTGAAGTTCTAGGATCATGGTTGTTGAAAGGGCAGCGAGGTGTCTCCTAGGCATTATTGATTATTTTAATTACTGAAGCTAAAAGATTTTTTTTATTAAATAGTTAGGATTTTGATGCCCTTTTCTGTGAACCACTAAATTTATGCCAGTTTACAATATTGGCTTTAATTTTTCTTCTACTGAAATTGATTAGTTGCTGAAAATGCATATTAAATTTTATTAGAACATCCTATAAGTATGTTGAGCTTAAGTCCCTGCAGGCTTTGTACCTCTATGATCTTGCACATTTAATAGTCAACTGAGGTTATCCAAACATCCTATAAATAGTATGCATTTGTCTGCCTTTATCCAAATCTAGAGGAAATTCGAGTATTGATTAATTCTTAATTATTGCCTACAGCAATTAATAATTCATATTGTTGAATTTAATTGTTGAGCTTACTTTTCATTCAGATATGTCAGCATTTTAATGGAAAGGGAGTGTTTAGTCATTTATAATTTATAAGATCCTGTTTCACATGTTTCTAGAAGAAAAAACAGTTCACTTCTTTTCCCTCTACCAAATGATTAAAGTATCATTATGAGTGTGCACGGCATTTTATACCTATTTGGCACAATATATTCCTGTAGTAGGACAAGCATTGGAAAAAGACTCTTCTATAATAGCCAGTGGAAGAATGTATATAACCCTTTCAAGGAGTCTATAATCATTCACGTTCCTATACATGCTCTAAAATGTGTTAATTCAAGATCGACATGTACTTGTATCAAAGAGATAAATATCGTAGCCCCTCATGGGGTGATCGAGTTGGTAGAATAGGTGAGCACGGAGGCCTTTGATCACGAGTTCGATTCTCTCTACTAATACTTTCTCGATCAAGCTTGTCGAACCAGGCTTGCTTTGTGCGGTTTACCTAGTTGGCATGATTTGTAGGCTATTATGTCAATCCAAGGGCATATCCAGTGCACATCCAAAGGGTAGTGATTGTAGGTTTCTTTGTCATAAAAAATGAAGAAGAAAGAAAGAAATATCGTAAAATTATGTATTAAAAATTAGTCAAAATAGG
>NW_019239264.1:52347-84371 GCF_002742605.1 Olea europaea var. sylvestris
ATATATATATAATTTCCAATTGAGAAGTTTAGTGCAATGTTGGAGCTTGAGATTGCAAAAGGTGGCTGCCAATCATTCATTCGGTGGTGTGTGTGGTGATTATCCAGTCGAGTGATTCTGAGTTGTTCGGCCCGTTCTATGGTGGTTGACTGTTCGTTTGGTTGATTATGAGTAGTGGCTAGGGTTATTCCAACTTCTTTAGAGCTACAGCATCTTCTGTTTACTTGTGGTGGTTCAATGGTTGTAGCTCGGTTGAATTCCAACAGCAGTTTTTCTGTGGTGATTCGATAGTTGGAAAGTCAATGATTTATGGCGTCGACGAACATTGAATTACCAACGGTCACTAATAGATTACGGGATCTTTTTAGTTGAGTATATTTATGGGCAATTGAAATCTGTTGTTTAGTTGGGTTTGTGCATTGTTTGGACTGTAATTTATTAGTGGGTTGCTGAAGTGATTGGGTAGTGAGTGATTGTGGGTTGTGAGCAACTAGGTCATTTGTTATGCTGTTTTGAGGGTTTTAGTTCGGCTTGGGCTTTTAGTTTATTCTAGTGGATTTGGGCTGCTACCTTGGTCTTCAATTTATGTTAGCTAGAGCCCTAGTTATTTCAGTGGATAATTTTTTTGTGGGCTAGATTTACTTTTTTTTGGCTTCTTTAATTTCTGGACTGGTAGGTTGTATTATTTTTTGATTCATTTGTGTGATTAGTACCATGTGATGCCAAGACACAAATACTCAATTTGACTGGACCTATGGCACCTAAAAAATTAATTGAAAGAAATTACACTTACTAGTCTAGGTGCGTCGATGTATTTTTGCAGAGTAAAGCTTTATTTAATCACTTGACTTTAGACAAGCCATTTGTCAAGTGCTCAGAAAGTGGCGTTAAAATCGATGATCAGTGGGATCAAGACGAAAATGCCATAATTGGACTTATGATTAGTAGTATCGAGCCTCGTGATGGGTCTTTCTCCTTTTAGATAATTACGGCTAAACAAATTTGGAAGTATCTCAATATTAATGTTACTTGTATATATGAGATGTGTAAACAATACTTTGGGCTTGCTAAGGCCTTCTCCAGCCTAGTTGAATATTATAGATTTTAGTTCTGTGTCAGGAGAGAAATGTGTGTCAACCTCTCTTGATTTGAAGGCTATGGAAAAACGTTGTGAAGACAATGATGTTAAATTCTTTATTCGCCTTCCCTAGAGTTTGGATCAATCCAGGCATAGATAAATGGTGGGAAAAATCTTCCTAGTCTCATAGAGACATTGTCCTATAACCAACACTCTATTTTATTAAATCTTACACCTAGTGGAGATCGTTTTGCTTTTTTTGCCTGGGATAGACGTAATAGTCGGCGTGGATGTGATTTTAGCCATTGGGGGTTGATGAGAGACTAGAGCCAATGGTCATTCGGGAAATCGTGAACTTGGAAAATATACTCATTGTGGTCGTATAGATCACTCCATTGATTACTGTTGGAACGTACATGGCAAACCATTTGGACCTGCCAATCAAGTTTCATCCATTAAAGCCCATAACCTTATATCTGGATAAGTGGCTAACGCTAGTTCAACATTCGAATCTGATTTCTTATGAGTACCACGGGATGAGTATGCTTAGTTCTTAGCTCATAAACACTCCACTTTCAATTCCATGGCCATACTCGCTCAATCTTGTGCCGTATCTTCTCACTGTCTATTGTCATCATCTCACAATTCATGGATTATAGATTCTACAGCAACTAAACACATGACTTATTCTAATGAAATATGTCACTCTTGTTAACGGTTCTCGAACTGGTGTTGCAAACTCGTGCAATACTCATTTTAGTCCTAATATCTGTCGACTGTCCCTCTTATTCTTGGCTTTCCTTTTAATTTATTGTCTATTAGTAAAGTTACCACAACTCTTCAATGTCCTATGATCTATTTTCTTTCTTTATGTGTTTTTCAAGATCTCAAGACGAAAATAATTATTGGTATGGGGCATGAAGTTGGAGGCTTGCATTACCAGGATCTTTCACCAATCTTTTGTTTTAACCATGCAGTGGCATTGTTGTCTTGATCATCCTTCTCTTTTTACTTTAAAAAGTTAAGTTGTGAGTCTTCGTAATGCGATGCCCTTGAATGCGAACCTTGTCAGTTCAGCAAATATTATTGTGTGTTTTTTTCGTTTTGAATTGTTAGTCATTTTTCTAGTTTATTTGAGATAGTCCATTATGATGTGTGTGGATCAATCAATATTTTCTCTAATAAATTTCAATATTTTATCACTTTTGTGGATGACTATTTTTGTATGACTTGGGTGTTCTTAATGAAAAATTGTTCCAAGTTTTTCAAGTTTTTCTTACTTTGATCAAACCCAATATATTCAGAAGATTCGTATTTTGCAATCTGATAATGCCAAAGACTATATGTCTGCTTATTTTGCATCATCTCTCTTCCAAAGACATTTCATCAAACATCTTGTGCATATACTCCACAATAAAATGGAATTATAGAATAAAAAAATCATCATTTGTTAGAAGTTGAGTCTTCTTTGTCATATGCATGTTCCTAAACAATTTTAGAGTGATGCTATTTTTACTGCATGGTATCTTATTAATCGCGTGCCATCCTCTATTCTGGACGATGGATCTTCCGTCTCTTTTCTATTTCCTCCTCTCCACAGTATTCATTACCTCTCAAAGTATTTGGGTATGTTTGTTATGTTCATCGCTTTGATCTTGGTCGTGACAAACTTGATTCTTGCTCTATGAAATGTAGAATGGATTGCTCTTTTTGCTCATTCTTCTTCTTAAAACAGTCTTTAATATAATGACCTATTTTACCACAACCATAACATTTTCTAGCTCCATTTCTAGATTTTGATCTTTGTCTACCCTTCCCCTTTTTCTTAGAGGTATTATTCCACTGATTATTTTGGTTACCTTGATTATTACTAGATCTGATTAGTGGTCTACCTCTTACAAATAGGTTCTCACTATCCTTGCCATGTATCTCACATCTAACTTCCAAATCCTTGCTTCTTAAAGCACTATCTCAGGTGTTAAAGACTCTCTTCCATACTTAATAGCTGTCTTAACATCTTTATACCCATCAAGTATGGAATTTAATAAAATTACAGCCTTATATTTTTCAGATACTTTATCCCCAGCATTAGTTATATCTTGTACTAGTCTATTAAAAGTGTCAAGATTACCATCTAAGTCTCGGGACATATCAATTTTGAAGCTGAAATTTTTTTTTCAAAAGAAATAGTTTATTTCGTAATGATTTTATCAAATAAAGTTCCTCAAGTTTATCCCATAAGGCTTTTGCATTATCCAATTTTCCAACCTTTCTTAATACTGGATCAGACAAGTGAAGAATAATGGAAGTATAGGCAAGATCATCAGATTCAGTCTTTTGTTCATCAGTCATAGTAACAGGATATTCACCATTAGCTTTAGACACTCTTTGTTGAACAAGAACCCTCCTCATTTTTTGCTGCCAAATGGGGAAATCCCATTTTCCATTAAAAACCCCAACTTCAAACGTTCCGTTGTCATTTGAAGTTTTTAAATCAACACAAGATAGTTTTGAGAGTTAAAATTCAACCAGAAACAGAGAAAGATATTTCACAAAGTATATGACAACACAAAGTATCACACACAATATGAAAATCTCAGGGAGATATAACATAGTGAACAGTAACAAAATAGTAACCAATTAGAAGAAACTAGATCACTTCAGAATGCAGTGTTGTGTCTTGAGTTCACCAGTATTTCGTGAGGCTCAAAGACCTCAAGTCAAGGCTCAACCCAAGTCCACAGTAATGAAGTGCAAAGTATATAGGATTAAAGACAAAGTATCAATTAATAATCACAAAGATTAAACAATAGGCAGTAAACAAGGATCACTGACTTAATCACAAAAATCAATCAATAGACTGTATACTGAAATCTGGAATTAATCACAAAGATTAACTACATGCAGGATTCTTTAAACACAAGAATATATTCAATATTCCAAACTTCAGAAAACAATTCAGCACAAGAATATATGCAATTTCATTGGCACTCGGCATTAAATCATGTATCACAATTAAAAAAACTCAAGAGAGTTAGAGATTTCGACCGACAAATTGAGAATCACACAAAAATTCCAAATTATTTCCTAGCCAGTTCACCAAGAACCATTCGAATCAAATTATTTCTGCAAAGATAACCAAAAACTAATGTTAGTATATTAAGAAACAGTAAAGAACCATAAACCGAATCAAGGTCCGTCACAGAATAGGTCTAGGGTTTCAGCCAACTGCTAGTCCTCTCAAAATCCAGTCTCGAAAATTGATTTCTCACAACCAGATGTCGAAGACAGGGACTCGAACGACCTATATAGAAGCTCTGATACCACTGTTACAATAATAAACCCAAAATCGACACAAATGGACAGACCACAGACGCACTACCACAGCATCAAGATATCATTGACTTGGGCTTAGAACCACCTTGTACCCGTCTGTACAAAGGATTAGACTCAAAACCACAGCCCCAAAATGTAGACCCTATCAAGGTCGCTTCAATTGAACGAGATACACCCCGAGAAACCAACAATAAACTCTCAGAATCTCAAAACCGAAGAATCACAAAGATTATTCACACACAGGAGCACCAGAAAACCAAGGATTTACTAGTTAAAGAAAGAGGTTCACGAAAAATCAAAAAACAAAGACACAAAATCGCCCAAGAGAGAAACCCAGAAGGTTCAAGAGAAAATATCACAAAGAGGCAGAGAAAAAATATGACGTGAATTATTGAATGTCAAAAGTTTCAGACCATATATATAACAATGGGTCATCACCATAGATATTAGGTTTAGGAGATCAAACGGACTAGAGCAACACACGTGGGTCAGTGGGTTTTGGGCCAGGTCGATAGAATCCATCTCAGCGCATTACTGGGCAAGGGCTAGTAGTATCTGAAAAATTGGTTGGTTATCATCATAGCCCAAATGGGCTGGTCCACCAAAAATTAATTTGGCGTCACAGCCCAATAGATACAATACTATAAATTAATTTATAAGCCATAGAAAGAAACAAGTAAATGAAAAATATTGTCTTAGAGTAGAAAATATTTATAATATTCTGAAACTTATAACTAAAAATATTTAAATATTACCAAACTTTATTTTTGAATCTCGCCCCAGGGAATTTGTGCAGTTCCTTCTTGCCACTCAATAAGATTCATATCCTGAACAAAATCTACAAATAATATTTCATAGAAACATAAAAATTTTACCAAAAAATAATACTTAGCCAATACAAACAAAATCGAACAATTAGTTCTAATTGATATACGAGAAATGTACCTTCGAAAAAGGAGAAATATTTTCTAATCCTCTCATACCAACAGCAAAAATTCTTCTAGCTATTTTTGGCACTTCCGTTTTTCTTTACACTTTCTAAATGTAGCACCTGATCAATTGTATCAAAGCAAAACTTCCCTTCAGCAATTAGTAAATTGCAAGCCTAAAAAATTCGTGGGTCATTCGGACAAATGGAATTGTAAATCTGGTTTCTTTTTGGCTTTGAAGTTTTAAACCCTAATTGTGCATCTTTCTTTCCCAACAACCCCTCTTATTAGTATGGGACTCTTATTTTTCATAATTCTTGAATTTATAACGGAAAATGCTATGTAACCAAACTGGTGCTAGCCAGCTTGTATTGGTATTAAATGATAAATTCAATTAAATATGGTACAATTGGACAACATTTAATTATACCTACCATTTAATGCCACATGACTAATCCAGTTGGACTACCATTTAACTCTTTCCATTACTAAACTCCTAACATAAGTCCCTTTTCCTTTTTTAGTACTTGTGTTTAATTTATAAATAAAATCACTCTTTTAACAATTTGTTACTTGTTAATTAAAAATAAGATAAAAATTCTACTAAGGCAAAGATTCAAAGTCATTAGAGTTAAGAAGGCTTAGACTCTCCCAAAGCAAACACTAAGTATGTTGTAACAGTTTGGGTATAGAGGCTTGAATCATTACAATCTCAAAGTGATATTTATTAAGTACAATTATGGGATGAAATAAGTGAGCTCCATGAGATGAAAAATTGTGTTAAACAAACTTGGAGATGACTTGACTATTTCTTAGTGGATGGAATTCTTCTTTGTAATTTGAATGATCCCTTGACCTTTGTAAAGGAGAAATGTCTCTTTTTAAGTTATAATTACCACTATATACTTTATTAGCAAGACCAGAAGAATGGCTGAGAGAGTAGAAGAAAAGTGAAAAATTGAAGAACAAGAAGAAGAAGCAGAAGAAGAAGAAGAAGAAGATGATGATGATGATGATGGATACAAATTATGCAAATCAGATGGTGCTAATCAGGCCACAACCGCCTGGATTTGAACTGGCGTCGTCAACCTCCTGTCAACAATTTTTGACGGATTATCCAGAGAAAATTGAACATAACATTCTTTTTCCCGAAAGATAGAATAGACCACATCAAAGGCACGCACCACCTTCTCATATGGATACACCAGCAAATAGACAGACTTCCATTTTAATACAAATTAACAAAAAAATTATAAATCCAGTCAAAGTCAAATATTAATTTTAACAACACTTTCATAACAGTGCATTGTCATTCATACATTTAATAGGATCTACTATTCTTCTTCTCAGTATTCGTACGTGGGATAACAAGAATTATCCCATAGATTCTATACTCTCCGATCTCAATTTGTCAGGTGCATATATGTGCCCTACCATAAACCAAAGCTAAACAAATATGGCATATTCATAAGCTGAATTGAATACAACAAACTTCTCGTACGTTTCCTCATTTGATACTGTTGAGTTCAATCTAATGCACAAAAAAAAAAGAAGCAAACACGAACAACTTTGTTACTCATGCACCATGTTATCAAAATAATATTCAGAAAAGTAATAAAAATAGAGAATTATTTCTGGAAAAGATATCACATATTAAATCCTCAGTTTATTCATGGTGTGGTCGTTAAAATAGATAAGACAACACATGAAAATTTTTAAGGAAGCTCTACAAGGCCAAAGCCAGAAATTTTTAATCGTATTGTCCTTTCCATACTCTTGCCTGTACTTAGCAATGGATATAATGTTGGAGAATACACCGATTATGTGCATATTATATTCATAAAAGCTTACCATTTATTTGCATGAAATCGAAATGTAATTTTGACTTACCAAAATAGAATTTGAGAAGCCAAATAATAATAGTTACCGAATCCGAATGCATGAATATGGATTCATCATTTTTCGATTCTTGAACGAAAGAAAGTTATTCTTTGAATCAAACCTCGCAGAACAAACATGTAAATAATGTTAATCAGTTTCTAAAATCAAATCATAATTAAGAGAAATCAGAAAATGAAGGAAGAAAGATGCAAGTAATGAATTTTTGATTGAGACAAGTGTTTAACACTTAGTCTTTAAGATGAATTTCCCCCGCATCGGTGCTAAAGATTTTTCGACAATCATCTCATAAGATACAACAATCACGTCAAGCCATAGGAGCACTCCAAATGGCTTCGACCAGCTAACTCGAACGGAATTCGCTCTCAACCAAGGAAATGCATGAAAATGCTATGGAATTAGAAATGAGAGAATTGCAAGAGGAGAATGAATACTCAATGCAATTGGTGTATCCAAAATCATGTCCATAGGGTTCTATTTATAGATGTAGAAAGGATGCAAATGAAGTAGTGTGGGCCAAAACATGCATCCTTTCAAAAAGTTGCAATACTTCATTTCTTCCAACTTTGGACCGTAATTTCTCATTCATTCGAAATTGGTTTCGAAATTTCAAATATACCATGACGATCTACTCGACAAGTTAAATAGTTTGGTCTATTTACTTTTGTAATTTGACCATCGGATCAAGTCCAAATATTTGGTCAAAGTTGACACGTAGTCACATCTTTTCATTTTCCAATTTTTGGTTAATTATTTGAACCGATTCCTACAATCCCCCACATGAATGGAAATTGGGTACGCATATGCAAATACGATGATATGACGTAATGTAGAGAGGGTGCGAAAAAACACTGTATCAGGGAAGGTAGCTTCTGGCCTTGAACCTCCATTAGTGAAATACCATCGGACTTATTCGGTTAATTGGTGAACGTGATTTCTTGAACCATTCAACCTTTAGTGTAAGCTAAGACAATGATATTCACACAATGTCTTCCCTAAATCGTTCATGGTTCTCATGACTTGGTTCATTTTAGCCCTGAACCCTTCTTAGTTCTGCGAGTGTGTAGAGAATTTAAGCCTTGAATAATTTTCATTGAAGCGACCACACTTCACACTCACATAGGTGACCTCCTATTAAGAGCATTCTGCCCCTACTCCACTTGACTTAAATCAAGATATAGGAATCATTAAAAGATTATCTTAACCTCTTGCAACTCTGCAAAAAAACACTTTAATATCATAGGAATGAGTTAGGAAATTATTTTCCTAAGTGCTTTGTGCAATCCTCATAATTTAGTTGTCCCTTTAAACCAAGATCTTGCGATCTCCAGTCAACAAGGTAGGGTTACCATTACAAGGACTCTAACGTAGTAGGCTTTACCTCATTCCTTTCGATATGTAGTATTCTTGATCTCTTTTAGTAAATCTCTTTAAAGATACCACAAGTTTACACCATTGAGATCAGCTGCTTAATGGTATTATGTCTAGACTTATACGTCTAGACCTACCATTACATGTGACTTAGTATCTTATCAATTATTGCTAGCCAATGATCGATTCATTTGATAGATACAAATTATCACCACCAAGAAATCCTCTCACAAAGCTACATGCCTCATTAGCTTTATCTAAAACTTTATCAATTTGCAAACAACACTATTAGAGGATTTCTATCTAATTATGACACTAGTCAACCATGTTTACAAGTGGATTTCAGAATCATAAATATTCAATATTATCATTGAAACATTACCATGCATTTGAACTATATGAATATTCTTCAAATATTCCAATTGTTCTTGCATGTCTAAACAAATGCTATAATCGGCTTCTACCCATTTAATTCACTTTAGACTTAGTGTATATCATCCTCATAATTAGTATAAGGGTTTTCTATATTTTCACCTTCATAGATATCTTTCTATAATTATAAGATAAAAGCAAATGTAACTATTAAATTGAGTTACCCCCACAATTCCTCAATTAGGAATACATATGCAATCTAGTAATGTTGTATCCACAAGTTTTAAACTTTCTAATTCAAGTTCACGAGTATTAAGTTTAACCCCCACATTCTTGGGTTATACTTGAACTTAGAGTTCATCAACTCTTTCATAGTTCAATTCATAATATCCGTATCGAGTGCTTTGTAAAAGTTTAAGTACTTTCAAAATAGTGATCGTTGACTTACAATTTATTTCAATTAAAATTGCATATAACGTACTTCAATGCAATTATTTTAATTTGATCATTCAAGTTAAATCAAGGCCATCATATAGACTAGCAATACTTTCAAAACATATACCAACTTAATTGGTTTTATGATTGAAGTCAAATTAAAAAATATAGAGGGCTAAGCATTGCAACTTCTTCAAACAGATGCAACTTATCACATTTGTGATATTTCACATGATAGTTTCATTTCAACCATCGGTTGAAAAATTGTGTTCTCAAAAGACACAATCCTATAAAAGAACACACCTCTTGGAATAATCTCTATGAAGAGACATACCCATGAAAATAATTATATCAAAAGTCATGGTTTTTCATATGAAAAGATGCACCTTTTCATCTAAATTGATCCTAGAATGTTTCATAATATTCTACACAATTTTCTACAATTTCAAATAATTAAGTGGCTTAATTCTCATTACTAAATAATGATATCCACATAAATCATCTCAGTTAATTTTATCAAATTAATTGAGGCTATCATCATAGTCAAAGTTAGTATAATTTCAATAAGATATGAAATTTTAACCAACTAATTTACCGTGCCATTATCATATTCCAATCAAAGGAGTCGTCATGAAAGTTCATATACTTTCATCAAATAATTGACATCCTTATATATCCAATGGTTTGGAATAATTTCCTTATTTCCATCCATTCAGTATTGGGCTCGAGTTGGTCTTAACAATATCCAATTCATCATGACCAAAGTGAAGGAATAACAACCTATATTCCAAACATTTATACATCCATTATATAAAGGTATTCCATCAATAGGAATGTCAATGTCTCAAGGGAGTATGTACACTTCCATATTATAAGAGGTGACATTGCAATCTCATCATCACAACATGAATTGCAACTACCACAATTAATTAAATTAAACAATGGTCCTAACTGCACCATGCACTTCCAAAGCCAATAGCAACAGCTAACACAGATGAAAATTGGTCACCCACATGTTTTAGAAGCCCATTATTAAATAAAGAAGGATGGAAGAGATTAAATTTGGTTTGGCAGCCTTCTGCCACTAATGGCCATTGGTTTGAGTACAACCATTCGTACAAAGAAGTGTCCACATAAGGTAAAACAAGACCAAAGTTATTCATTATCTTGAATCTCGAATATGTTGCATTTTAACAAACCCAAATTAAAGAATATTTTACTATCATTATTCTCTCAATGTATAATTTCATGTAAGTGATATTCACATGTCATTCACCATATTTTAAGAAAAGGAATAGACATAATGCTTTGAAAATTAAACTGCCATGGCTTGAAGACAAAAGAACTCAAGCCCTTCATAATTAAATCTTTTAAACAAACTGAATTCTTGGAATTCAATCGATACTTGAACGAATAAGACTTAATCAAAATAATACCCAATGGAGCATACACATACAATTCTATGTCAGGCATATAAAATAGATTTTATATGTTATCAAGCCACATAATCAAGTCATGTAACTTACTTAACAAAATATAAAATGCACAAAAATAATTCATCTTAAAATTGTTGGGGAATACATCGATTATGTGCATATTATATTCATAAAAGCATACCACTTATTTGCATGAAATCGAAACGTAATTTTGACTTACCAAAATAGAATTTGAGAAGCCAAACAATAATAGTTACCGAATTCGAATGCATGAATATGGATTCATCCTTTTTCGATTCTTGAATGAAAGTAAGTTATTTTTTGAATCAATTCATCCCTTTCGATTCTTGAACGAAAGCAAATTATTCTTTTGATCGAACCTTGCAACATAAACATGTAAACAATGTTAATCATTTCTGAAATCAAAAGAAATCAGAAAACTGTAGGAAGAAAGATGCAAGTGATGAATTTTTGGTCGAGGCAAGTGTTTGACACTTGGTCCTTAAGATGAATTTGCATTGCATCGGTGCTAACGGTTTTTCGACAATCATCTCTCAAGATACAACGATCACGTCAAGCCATAGGAGCACTCCAAATGGCTTCGACCAGCGAACTCGAACGAAATTCCCTCTCTACCAAGAAAATGCATGAAAATGCTATGGAATTAGAAATGAGAGAATTGCAAGAGGAGAATGAATGCTCAATGCAATTGGTGTACCCAAAATCATGTCCATAGGGTTCTATTTATAAATGTGGAAAGGGTGCAAATGAAGTAGTGTGGGCCAAAATATGCATCCTTTAAAAAATTACAACACTTCATTTCTTCCAACTTTGGACCGTAATTTCTCATTCATTCGAAATTGGTTTCGATATTTCAAATATACCACGACGATCTACTCGACGAGTTAAATAAATTGGTCTATTTACTTTTTGTAATTTGACCATCAGATCAAGTCCGAATATTTGGTCGAAGTTGACACGTAGTCACGCCTTTTCATTTTCCAATTTTTGGTTAATTATTTGAACCAATTCCTACATATAAAGCCATCACAACACTCATCATACTCGTAAACAGTGATTTGCTTCAATCGTGATGATCATTTGTTTCCTGGCTCTCTAAACAACAATATGCAGAAAAATTATTCAAGTTAATATCCGAAGGGCATAATCCATTTCTTTTCTTTTGGCTTGTCAGGAGAGAAGTGTACACCAACTAAACTTGTGAAAATTCTTAAAATTGAACTTAAAGAAGTAAATTCATCCCTATCTAAGTGTTTAAGCTTTTAGATGATATGGGTATTATCAGGGTAGGAACAAGCCCTGGTCCTCGCTCTGAATTCAAGTCTTACCACCACTAAATTATAGAAATTGTAAACTGTGATCAGCATTCTATTTTGGAACTGCTATATCATACTCTTCAATGCCTTCTCTTAAGTAAAAGTATAAGAAAGAACAAGGGAAAAGTTTTAATTATTCTTGATAGAGGATTCAAAGATATATTGTGGGTGAGTATACTGGAAAAACAAGATTTATGCAGTCATTCATGTCTAGTGTGTAAAGAACAGTACAGCTGCTCATATATGCAGAGACAAGCATTCAATTAATGTAGAAATAATTTTATAAGCAGCAACAACTGCATTGAAAAGACTAACACCATTCAATCTTCTATAGAAGAAAAATCTTTTACAAATCAGAGAAAGTTTATATTAGCGTAAATATCTCTAATTCTGCATTTAAACTTCTACTTCCCTCACTTGTTAATTGTCATTAGTGTAAGGAATTATTTGATAAAATGGAATTTAAAACAATGTTCTATTAAGGTAGACAAAGGCACATTTGGTTAAAAAAAAAAAAAAAAAAAGTTAAAAAACATCATGGTTCCTTGCAAAGTTTGTCTGAAAATGGTCTTCAAATCAATGTTTTTTCCCACAAAAAAATGTGTCTCTCTACTCCAAACCATCTTTATAAGGTTGCCTTTCCATGTGTACAAAACTAAAATATCCTTGGTCTATACCTTGGTCGTCAATTCTACAGCTATGATTATTTGACGCTAGATTGCGCGTTGAAAATTGTCCTAGGTGCTTGATTCTCAGTTCATCACACCTATGGTACGAGCTAGCAAGGATTCCATAAGGGATATGACGGCCACTTTCCTTGAAGTTTAGGAAATTCCTTGGTTTAAATTAGAATGATAGACAGCCCAGAATTCAGCATGTTTCTTTTTATCATACTATTTTATTGTCATTAATTGGTAAGTTTATACACAATTTTTCCAGTCATCCCAGATGATGGAGAGATTAGGTGGCGTTTGGCTCATGTGAACTAGAGATATTTGCCCATCACCCCATTGTCTCATAACTTAAAATTGTGTATGCTTTAATTATTATCTTTCAAGTTAAGATAAAATAGCCGAGCATACCATAGCTAGGAATTCATTCGCTAGTTCCTTCTGATGGCTCTCATTTGGAGCAGACATTCACTACAACAACAACCGTCTTTCGCAACAGNATGATAGACAGCCCAGAATTCAGCATGTTTCTTTTTATCATACTATTTTATTGTCATTAATTGGTAAGTTTATACACAATTTTACCAGTCATCCCAGATGATGGAGAGATTAGGTGGCGTTTGGCTCATGTGAACTAGAGATATTTGCCCATCACCCCATTGTCTCATAACTTAAAATTGTGTATGCTTTAATTATTATCTTTCAAGTTAAGATAAAATAGCCGAGCATACTCTAGGAATTCATTCGCTAGTTCCTTCTGATGGCTCTCATTTGGAGCAGACATTCACTACAACAACAACCGTCTTTCGCAACAGGCAAAAAATGTTTAGGTGTATGTTGTGAGTTTGGATTTTGTCCTAGAGTTGAAGGATATGACAACAATTAAAGACCGTTAAGAAAGGCCTTCAGTGAAACGTTGCCATTTGTTTTTTGCAACGTTAATTAATTGTTGTGATAAAGTTATTTACAACATTTTCTAAGTGTTTCTCTAAAGTTCTGTGTTCAACTATTCGCAATGGTCATTTTGCAACATGTTTTTAACATAATCTCTACCTTATTTGCAACTTTTTTCAAATATTGTCCTTACTTTCGAGTTCACCTTTTCGCAACATTTCTTGGCTATTATCTTTGCTTTTATTCTTTTTTTTTTTTTTCTGACAACATTTCTTGGATGTTGTCGTAGGTATTTTTACATTTTTTAGTTATCTACATTTTTTATATTTTAAAATTAATTAACCAACATAATTATATTTATTTATATAGTAAATTATGCAAATTACAAAATATAATTAGAAGTTTTTGAGCTCGCATGAAATTGAGAATAAAATTTCGTTTTGTGTCTTTGAGACATACAAAATAGGCGGCCATCAATATATAAAATCCATACAAAATAGACCTATAGACCTAGGCATTTAAACGTTGTAAAGCTTCTCAAAATGATGCATATTTCACATGAATGGTTAATCAATGTGCTATTTTTCACGCCCTTGTGGCATCAATATAACCTGTTCTTCATCAATTCAAAACATACAAGTTCTAGCAGCATAGAAAAATGTTAAAGGATTTCCCACATAGCCTTCTCCACCCACGAATTTAGCACATCTTCATAAAAAACTATAGCACACTCATGCAGGTTAATCTGAAAACTTCACTACTCAATTGACTGCTACATCTTGTCGATCCATTATATCCATGCCCCCTCTTTCACTATAAAATTTCCACAACATTAGTCATTAAAAATTTGGGCAAAAGTCTGAGTACATAAAAAGAATGTATAACCAGGATAGATTGGAGATAAGAAATGGAGGGCAGAAGAATATATCATAGTGAACAATCAACAACAAAAACTCCACTGTGGGTGATGTTCTTGTAAATTAGGACTGATTCAAAGCAAATAATTGAAAACAAATTTAATCGTAGACTTTGAGACATCAAAAAGCAAAAACAATAACTTATGAGGACCTCTAATACTAGAGTTTCAAACTGGTGCATGAATTAACTACATCGTAAACTCCAAAGACAACTCAATGAACTTAATCAAATATAAACTTTGGTGGGGAGAATTCCTTTGATGGAGTGGACAAAGAAAGTAGGGCAACAGAAATAAAGACAAGTAGACTATAAAATATAGCATTCTATAAAAGAAGTCCGACTAAAATAATTGAGGAAATTCATGATCTACTTATCGAGAAGTACAAGTCAGGACCTCAGCTGGAGCTCTCCATCTATTGTAACCAGCAATGAAGATAGTTCAATTGAAACTGAACTGGTAACCAAATTAACATAAAAAAGAATTGTGCTTCGGGTTAATAACGTTAAAAATAAGAAGCAATTGAGGGAAGAACTGAATTGAATCTCCAATTGATAACTGAATTTGCAGAAATCACAGATACCCCACCCCCACCCCCCTCCTTCGCACGTGGCTACATATATATTCATCCATGGCTGAAGTCGTCTTTCTAAAGAAGAAAAAAAAAATGGTTTCTAAATATTACACTTATTGGAAGCAAAACAACACCGTTTCAACTCAAGTAAAAGACAATACTGTTTTGAATTTCAAGGCTGTTAAAGTAGTTGGTTCTCCTTCTTCTTCTGCTGGCCTGATCATCTCTCTTTTATTTGTTGCTCTCTTCCCTCTTTGTCCCTAGTTGTCCCCTACATGACAACTCCCCCTCACATCTTGATCCTGTCCCAAAGATCCACGGATAGGAGATTGGAATTTAACCCAATCTTCTTCCTCCCACCATGCAGGTCTGGTAAAGAATCAAACCATTGTATCAGCCATTGAAGTGCTGTGTGTTTTTTGCATTTCACCACCCTAGATATAATATGGCTTTGGGATAATGATCTGCCTACAATGGCCTAGTATCGTCGGGCAGTTGCAATACTGGCATACTGTTATTCTCCAGCTTCTTCTTCAATAGCATTACATGGAAGACTAGATAAATTTTTTATCCTTTAGGTAATGCTAGTTGGTAAGCTACAGCTCCTACCTTCTTTAACACTTGATATGAGCCAATTAGGTCTGTGTTCCATTGACCTCTATGAATAGGAACATAGCTTCAAGAAAACCTAATCCCCATCTTCAAAAACCTCTTTGATCTTTTTTGATTTGCATATCGCTTCCTTTGTGCTCTTGCTGGTTTGATCTTATATGATTCGCCCCCTTTTTTTTATGAAAATATGGTAATCATGTGATTTGAGAAATGTTAAGTCTTTTGGTTCATCAAATACCTGGGGAAATTGGTTAATAACCTCAGTCCCTTGCTAGTTGTTTCTCCCTTTTCCTTGTCCCTAACAGAGTACAATTTCCTAACCATTTCATATAAACTCCTACTAAATAGTTGTTCTATCTCCTCCAATTCCATCATCCGAACAGAGTTTCTGGTGATTCACTCTTCAATATCACCTCTCCATTATTGCCCTTGAATTTAATACTCCCTTGTACAAAATCAAATAGAACTAGACCAAATTGGCTAATCCAATTCACTTCCAACACCATATCACTCCTTGCAAGCTTAAGTGTCCTTAGCTTGAATTGAAATTCCCATTCCTGAACCCTCCACACTAGTAGTTGACTTACAGCCTTGCTTTCTAGTTGTCACCATTAGCTACTCCAACTGTCATAATATTGGCTTTATTAGTGGCATAATTCGATTCCCGAATCGGCTTCTCATCCACAAAGCTATGAGTACTTCCATTGTCAATTAGTATGCCTTAGCTAGGAGTTCACAACATAAAACCATCAGAATTCTTGGAGTTAAAAGGGATAAAGACATTGATTGAGATCTCCATTACCTCTTCTCCTTTTGATTCGGATTCCCCATCTCCCGTTGGTTCATTTTCCTCATCTTCATCTACCAATATAAAGTTCAGGGACCCATTCTTGCACAATTTACCTATAGTGTACTTCTCATTGCATTTTCAGTAGAGTCCCAAGTTCTTTTTGGTTTGAAAGTCAGTAGGGGTGATGGTTTTCTAGTTGTTTGGGGGTTTACTGATTTTTGGCCATGGTTCTTTATCTTTCGTTTCTTCAGGAGGTTTGGAATGGTTGAGGTTCCATTTGTTTGGTGAGAAACTTCTAAGTTTTTTGAATTATTTAATAGCTTGGATGGTGGATTCCTGCAAGCTAGCCACTTGAAATGCTTTGGCTAAGGTATTTGGTTTAATAATCTTAACCATGGACTTGATTTTCCCTCTCAATCCACTAGTAAACACAAATATATATAATAAGATTTTGGAACGTGGGGCAGTACCATCATCACTTGGGTTTTCAACTCCTCAAAGCTCTCTTTGTACACTCAAAGACAATTCTCAATTGTTTGATCTTACTAAAGGTCTCAACCACCTCATATGTCTGCCTTGACTTTCAAATACATATCAACAATCCCTAGTCTAAGTTCATCAAGCACTTGGTGTATCTAAAAGTATTTCCTTACCTTCCTAAGCCACTCCCTGGGTTCTCCTCCAAAGTGGTTGAAAATCAATCTTAAGAAACTTGGCTTTTCAGTTATACTCCTTTCTAGTAATTGCACTACCACCAGTGTTACTTGCTCCTGGTGTAAACATCACCACTCTAGTCCTCCCATCAACCACAGATTTCTCCACCCTTTTGTTCTTTGGTTCCATTTTAAGAACAAAAGATATCTGGGCCAACATGGCCACTAGTTTTTCGTACTTTTTTGTTCATTTCTAATACAGTATATTCAATTTTCTCCAATCTATGATAACCTGAAGTGTTTGACTTGTGGAAGACAATTTGTTCTTGAACCGGCTAGTAATGGCCTTCAATGAAGTTCCCAGATCAGCCATCTCTAAATCCAAATTCTTCAAGTGCTCATCCGCAATTTTGCCTCTAGATTCCATGAATAGCAATTTCCATGTAGTGTACGCCCACTCTAATACCAATTTGTCACGAGTTAGGACCTCAGCTAGAGCTATCCTTCTACCATAACCAGCAATGAAGATATTTAAGTTGAATCAACTGAACTGGTAACAAAATTAAAAATAAAAATAAAAAATTGGGGAAGGGTTAAACAATAAAAATAAGAAGCTATTGAGGGAAGAATTGAATTGAATCTCTCCAATTGATAACTGAATTTGTAGAAATCACAGATACCCCACTCCTTTGCACATGGCTGCATATATATATTCATCCGGTTGAAGTCGTGTTTAACAAAGGAAAACACTAGAAAACATCATGCAGTGTAATGTGTGGGCTCAACTCTACATCTCCACATAGCCTAACTGGAGTTTGTGTATGGTTTGGTAAAGTGACAGTCGAATTATCAATTATTCACATTGAAGTGAATGTTGCAGCAACTGAGTATACTTGGTTGCTCCTGTGTCAATTATCCAAAAATTTTTGGATGAAAAGATGGGATTTACTGATTTGGAATAACATGTACCTGCCACATGTGAATTGATATTGTTGTCATGCTGATCAGCAACAGTGATGCTAGGCATTTGAATCCAGATGAGTAGACAACATAGTCATCAGCTATTGATATTGATTGGAATTTAAGTTCTGGACAAAGTTTCCAAATCCGACTCGTTGACCCATTATTTTGCCTTCATTTTCACCATTAACAAAAGTAAAAATCTGATTAACCGTATTTGATCCAAAGACATCCTTTGACCTTGTCTTATATCCAGGTGAATAACCGTGGACTTTATAACACTTATCAATGGAATGTCCATGGTATTTACAATGTGAACAATAAGACCTCTCCTTCTTCCTAACATTTCCATTAGTTCCAAATCTCGAATTCATGTTGTGAGTGCCAATTATTGACTTTCTATTGTCATCTTTGAATGCAAATATAGGCTGCAGTCAGATCACTCCCAGCACTGATCTGTGCACTTATTTGTCTTTGATTCTCCTCCTGAGCTATTAGAGCAAATACTTTGTTGATTGGAGGTAATAGATCTAAAAGCAATATTTGTCTCCTGACCTGAGAAAAGGAGTCGTTCAATCCCATGAGGAATGACATTATGTACTCCATCTAGTAATGAGCATTCAATCTTTTCACACCACCACAATTGCAACTAGGACAGTAATTACTTAATTCTTCCCAAATTGTTTTGAGCTTAGTGAAATAGATACTGACAGTGTCCTAATCTTTCGCCAAATTCATTAGCTCTCTTCTCAATTGAAAAATTCAAGGTCCATTTTTTTAATGAAATCTATCTTTCAAGTCATTCCAAATTTCATATGCTGAAGTTGCATAAATGACACTTGCAGAAATGTCTTTCAAAATGGAGTTCAAGATCCATGAAATGACAATATTGTTATTTCTAATCCATGAATTTACCAGATCTACCTCAGCACCTTCAGGTTTTGCTATTGTACCATCAACAAAGCCAAGCTTGTTCTTCACCGATAGTGCATTGAGTCATGACTCGATTCCAGGAGGCATATTTATCTCCTGTGAGTTGTTGAGAAACCAGTACCAATCCGGGGCTATCTGAGTGGTGTAGGAAGTAAGGACTCAAATGATCATCAATGGTAGATTTATTCACTGATGACCTTACCTCAGATTGAGATTCAGACCGTGAATGATCCATATTAGGATTGAATGACACTATAGATCTTGATTAGATCTTTGAAGAAGACGAAGCAGTGAAGGAAGGAGAAAAATGCCCTGATACCATATTAGATTTGAGAGTTAAATTATGGAAGAAAGAAATTCATTCATTCAACATGACTAGAAAATGATTTACAACCTGTATATAAATAGTTTAGTACATTATACAGCTGGCAAACTAACTAACCAATCTAACTAACTGATGGTTAACTAACTAACTGTCCAACTGCCAACAGACGGAATCTTCAATAGGTAGCTAAACGCCACCATTTCAACTGAAGAAAGATGATAGAATTTTGAATTTACAAGGTAATTGGTTCTCCTTCTTATTCCCTTGGTCTGATATTCTCCCTCTTCTGCTCTCTCCCCTGTTTTTCCCTAATCGATGCTTACATAACAGTGAAGATCTACTTCCTTCTCTTAAACCCAACAATTGTTGCTTCTGTGTTTGGAACTTCAATTTCCCCTATTGTTGAGGCTTGTACAAATCATACGGCATCCAAATACAAGCAAAAATGGAGGTAGTGGGGGGGTTCTTATATACGTTTCTTTTTCTGAAGTCCCATTTAAGTTTAGGAAAGTCTAACTATATCACCACAAAACATCTCAAATAAATACATAGACTAAAACTATAGAACCACTAAAAACTTCATTATCCAACTCGAGAAAAAAGTTGGGAAAATAAAGATAGAAGCGGAGACATACCAGAGAAGAAGAGAGATAGGTTGTCGATGGGGAAGCGATGATGGCTGCAGTGATGGCGGGTGGCAATGAGGAGGAACCAATGGTGAGAGGATTTTACAGGAGAGACGATTCGGGTTTGAGATTTTTTTAAATTATGCCTCTATGTCAACCTAGTTAAAATTTTCTCTTCATTTTCTTACGTGTAATTCTAAAATTTTTTCTTCTTTTAAAACATGCATTCTTCAAAAATAATTATTCCAACCATCAAAATTTCAAATAATGGGGGCCATACATGGTCTAATTTTTATTTCTTATTTTTTATTTTTTTTAATTAAAGGTTGGCCTACTTTACCAAGGGAGGATGTTATAATAACATGCACTGAACATTGCAAAATACTCAACATATTAATAATTTAAGCAACGATTGTTGTCCCTTGTCAAAAATAACCTTAACAACATGCAATGAATGTTTAATGAGGTTTTAAAAATGCTTAATAAACATTGCAAAAAAATGAGAAAATGTGAACCTTTTTGCTACAACCAATAAAAGTTGAAAAATGAGGCATTAGCAAAATGCATTCAAAAAACGTTATCAAATCTCAATTATATTAACCAATGACAACATACACTTATTGGAAAGCTACGATAGACACCTTTAGCAACACTCAATTAATGAATCTTGCCTTTTGCATGTTGCAAAAGACCATTTCTATTTTACTTTTTCCAGATTGCAAGCAAGCTCCATGAGAAATGTAATGAAACAAACATTTTCTGTCTCCAAGTGTGCCCGCACAAAACGAAGCAATTATGTACATCAAAGATATTTAATACAAATGAACCAATAAATAAAAGTAAACAATTAACCGATCACCACCAACCCATCATAATCAATATAATCGTCATAATGGTTAAACTGCCTCGTCTAAAATCTTAGGTATTAGAGAGGGGACAAACATACTGTAACACCCCAAATTTTCATAAACTTGGAGTTGCAACCAAAAAATTTCTTCACTTTATATTGAAGGTGAAACGATAAAGATAAATATCTTTAAAAATAATATGCTGAAATATCCAACTATAAAACCTAGACATTAAAAAAAATGTATCTTTAAAAAAATGTTCAATTAATTAATAAATAATATGTTCTTGAAACAATTTTAACTAACTAACGAATTTAAAGACAAAACCAACAAAAATTTTAATACTTTCATTTTTGAATCCACTTGGCAGTCTATATCACATCCTATCACCGTTCCAATCGATTCAGTACCTGTAAAATTTTGTAGAAGTGAGTGTTTAAAAAATATCGAATAAAACATATGCAGTTTCTATACACTATTTATATATAACAAATAAATAAACACTTCCATACCACTATTCTCTTATGGAGTATATCAGTAACCAAACGACACATCCATCATAGGTCGTCTTAAATTCCCATAGGATTTCTTATCTCTTTCTAGAGAACCTAAAGTTCCACTAGCAATTCATGCATATTTAATGAAATACATAAAAGCATAAGGAAACGGAGCACCTTTCACATAAGTATCTTACCTCGATATTAAAAGAATTGAAAGAAATATGAATGCAAGTTTCAAACTTTTGAATTTCCCAATTGAAGATTAGTTTGCTTTCTTTATCTAAAAGTACTTATCTCTGTGTCGTGTGCGTAGAATTCCTATGGAAATGTTTCTGACCACTATTTTGCTTTTTTCTCGTTTTCTGTGATGAGTAACTTTGACTTCATGGGGTATATTCTTCAGCCACAAAATTTTCAATAAAATAATATTACACGCGAATCTGAAAATTTTCCTTATTTCTTAACCACACATTTTCCATTGATTTAATATAAATAATGCAATTTTTTCCTAGAATGTGGCTCAAACATGGGGGGGGGGGGGGGGGGGGGGGATTACAGACGAGCCTTACATACTTTAACTGTTTTCTCAGTTTTCCTTTCGAGATTTGAGCTATCTGTTTTCCTTGAAAAGATCCTTAACACTAATACCGAGGTTGGGAAATGGATATTTCTTGGTATTTTTATATAATAAATCTGGGTTAGGTTAATAAAGATTTTGCTTAATTAAAGTATCCTAATCACATTAACTCATACAATCAGGTTGAAAATTGGTAAATAAAATACTTAAACTGGATAATTCTAAATTGGATAATAGTAAGTGGAGTTTTAAAATATATCAAAATTTACAATTTACATTTATCATAATCAAAATAAGATTATATTAGCAATTAACATTTATCATAATCAAGATAGGATTATAATTAACAATTAATATTTATCATAATCAAGATAGGATTTTTATGCATCACATGTGAAATCATCTAAAATCTTATACCAACTTTACTTAATTATCAATTTAAAGATAACTTTTTGAACTTCAATAACTTGAGTCTAACTAAGCCCGAATAACTTTTTCTCAAGACAAAGAATTCTAATTAATTATGACCTACGAAACGAGTTCAATCTTGATATACTAAATCTCGTCCCATCAATATCTAATTATTTTGCCTAAATAAAATGGGAGTTTAAAACTTATTTCATTTTAGTCCTGAACTTTTCTAAATATAACATATAAAAACAAATAATTTTCATTCTAAAATATTTCGGGTGTCACACATATTAATTTGTATTGTCTTCAATAAGCCAATGTGGACAATATTCATATTTGGGTGACAACACAATCTTTATGTCCTTTAATACCATGTAAAATCATCTCATTTAAAAGGTTAAGCTTTTAAAGAGGGGATGGTAATTTTAGCAGCACACAAGGAAAAACGAAGGGTTGAAAGTAAAGCCATTTATTACTAACCAATCACAGAGTATCAGTATACACTTTTTTCCCATGTGAATAGTGGGCTGCTGAAGTAACACAGTCACCTTCCTTGTTCTAATTTGACTTTAGTGCTTCAACATTTGTAGCTCCAGAAGTTGAAAAACAAAACAATAATCCAATCAATAGTCTAGCTAATGCACGACATTGTTGCCCAAAAGCACCGTGACAACTCGAATCCTTAAAGATTTGAGTGTCACCAAAACTTAAATTAAACTTAAATATAAGGGTTGAAAAGAATAATTAGGATTTTTAGAAAAAAATAATTTTGATTCAACATTATTCATATGAGTTTGACATATAAATTAAATAAAATTCAACATAGCTTTATGAAAAATATTTTAAATAGTCCACAACAACATTTATCTCTGCATTGACCGCCTCAAACCATTATTTTTTTAGAAATGGAAAAAAAAAAGAACATAATGTGATATAAATTCTCAATAAGTGTGCGTGAGTAATTTTTTCTTGTATGCATTTCAACTAAAATTTCATACTTGTATAGAGAGATGGGAAAATTAAACTTAATTTAGATGGTACCAAATTTTCTTGCATTACTACTACTATACTCCAGTCCGTCCCTACAAATCTTATACATAATGCGGACCATAACTTAACATAATCATGAAATAACATATATAGAATTACTCGTGTAATAAAGTAATAACAAACTTACCTTTCACTAGACAAATAAAAAATAATAAAAGTGATTATTGGAGGAAGATCCATGAACTACGAGTGGTGTTGAGTATTCATGGGTATTTATGTATGTATGACTATATCTAATACAAAAAGGACAAGCAAAAGAGTAAAGATGGAGAGACAAAGAGATAAAGGTAAAGAGGGAAGAGTGTGTAGAAGATTGTGAGGTGTAGTATGTAGTCTTGGATTTCTCTCCTTTTTAGAGCGTCCATTCTTGGACTTTGTGTGGAAAAGTGAAAGGAAATAACTAGATATTAGACATGATCAATGCATAAAATTGTGTATTGTCATGAAAGTGGTCAAATCAATACTTTTGAGGTTAAAACAATTATATTGACTTGAAATTTGATGTGAATAATACATGTTGCCAAATAATCATCTTTAATCATGATCAATTTGTATATTTACATACATTTTACACATAATTTTATCTAACTACCAAAATAACTCTATTCTTAGGTTCTCAAACTATTGGCCAATAATTAATAAGGTCATTAAACTAGGCCAATAAGTCCTATATTTAAATTTACCGACTAGGAGTAAAAATTCAAGATGTTACAAGCATGCCCAATGTTACATTTCATCTCTGGAATCTTTGTTTGTGTAGGAACGAAAAGCCTCAAATTCATGTTTTCATCTCCTATTAAAATATTGACACGTGTTTTGTAGTAATATCTAGGATAAACTATACTTAATGTCAATGAATGGCAATTATTCTTACAAATTTTTTCTCCTGCCCAATTGCTGACGTGGCCGGAGATGACTGACGGTTCTCTCCAAAGGTGAGAACCATAAGTACAATTCTCTCCAATTGGGTAAGATAGGATTTCCTACTATGGGCAGGAGAACATTTCTAATTATTCTTAAGCTTGAATATATTAGACCCAAAACAGCAACCATTCAATGCTTGGAAGTTGAAAAAGGACTTGCTTTCAATAGGAATGTCAAAAGGGCTCGTGGGCGGCTCGGGCTCTTAAAATCATGAGCGCAAGCTGAGCGAGTCTCGCCGAGAGGCGAGCCGCTCATGGGCAAAGTGGCTCGTGGCTCGCAAAAGAAAGTGACCAAAACAATCACTTTTTTTTTAAAAAAAGTGACCGTTTGGTCCTTGAATTCCCCCTCCCCCCCCCCACTATAAATACCCCTTAACCCCCTTTTTTTCATATTAATTACTCAATCTACTCCAACTCTCTCAACTCTATTTTATTATATCAATTATAGAATTTTTACTCTTTTGTGCTACAAAATATACAATATCAGTTCAATTTTTACAGTTTATTAGTTACAATTTCAATTCATCCAATTCTCAATTCTTACAATCTAACTATATTTATATTTTTCTAGTTATTATATTTGGATTTCATCATAAGCAATCAAACAAATGGATCAACGCTCATTTGTTGAGAACTTATTCGATAGGGATGTGGGCCACATCATGGCGAATCGCCTAGGACGCCGCAAAGTCAATTTTCAAATGAACTTATCGGTCTAAATGACATACCCATACCTGAATATGATCAACAAGGAAGCCACAATCCAATTAATTTGGATGATATTAACGTTCCCGGAGCGGAACATAAGGTTGAAGATGCCGAATTAAACATCCCAGATGCAAGGGGAAAGCGAAAGGGCAAAAAACAAGCAAAATATTGGAATCACTTTAAATTGATTTCAATGAAAAAAGTCATCGATGGCCTTGCAGAATCTAAAGTAGTATATAAATACTGCCAACAAAGATTGGTATAGCAAAAAGGAATTGGTACCACCAATCTCAACCGCCACTACAAAGCATGTGCGGCCAGACATGGAGTTCTTCTAGCAGGTTGTTCGCGAAATTATTTCTTTCGATTTACAACTACCGCAAGTGTACGGTTCGTTAACAATAATAAAGTGGATTAAATGAGTCCGAATATCTTCCCACAAAGATTGATTAGTTCAAAATTTATCTGTCGCAGCCTTAATCGAAACTAAATTATCAAAGTGAATGTAAACCTAATTAAACCCTAATTTTGGAAAGAAACCCTAATTATGCGAATTTTATGATTAAATTGAAATTGATATGCAAAACAGTATTTTTAAAACTCTAAAATGAAATCAAATGTTGAGAATGCACGTTTGTTGTAATCAATAGAAATTAAACATACTAGGATCACGATTTCCTATGCAATTATCACTCTAAACCCTAGTTTCACAATATGACAACACACTTCAATTGTTGACGAATCAATGTTCCTAAGTCTATCCAATACTCTCTCTCGAGATGTATCGAACATATTTCTACATACCACCGGCCTATATTTCTATGGCAAGTGCATATGAAAAAATGCATGCGATTTTATGAACACTTAAAGATTCCCTTAGGGCATAGCGGTATATTTTTATCCCCTATTGGACCCTACGATGATTTATATTATTTTGAGCCTATTCCAATTCTCTCGAATGCAAGAATAAATCACTCAAACTCACACAATTACCGGCCCTTAATAGTGGAAACAATTATTGCATATAAATCATTCAAAATAATAGAAATATGTCTTAATGTCAAATTGCAAAATTAGAATATTAAAGATCAAAGTACATGGTACATCGATCTCCTAGCACATGAAAATCTAGCCTAACATGGTTAAAATAAAAGAATACTTCAGATATTAGATAAAAGGCATCACCGGGTTATGAAATCTTGAGAAATCTTGAAACTCTTAGTGTAAATCTTCGTTCCTGCACTCAAAATCCTCTCCGAGAAGTGTTTTTCTGCCTCCAAAACGTACTGCCTCTTTCTGGACGTCTTTTGGTATTTATATCGCATGAAAATTAGGTTACCAAAAGAGTTTCAGTCGTATAAGGAAACTGCAGAATCAGTAGCTAGAATATACCTATGCGACCGCATAGTACATTTCTATGCGATCACATAGAGTAAAAAAAAAAATTTGAGAAAAATTTCCCAGGATGCCTCTATGCGATCGCATAGAGGTTTCTACCATGCGACTGCATAATTATGCGATTTTTTTCGCCGGACAACTTTTTGTATTTTGGTCATAACTTTTTCTCACGATCTCCAATTGAAGTGATTAAAAGTGTATTGGGAAGAAAACTACACTTTTGATAGAAATAGGCTTTCTCAATTTTTGATATTTACTATGCCAAAAATGGATCTCAAGTAGAGACTGAAAATCACGAGCATAACGTTTTCACCTCTTTAACTCCTTTCCTCATCTAATTCACCTCTAACACTCTTGAATCTTCATTCCATTGCCCGTCTCATCTATGGATTATTTGCAACTTGGTCCCCGAACTTTCAATTTCGTCAACTTTAGTTCATTTTCGCTTGTTTCTTTTATTTCCATCATCTCATAATATCACCAAATTGGTACTTAGCTCATTCACTTCCTTGATTTGTCCTTTGAACCATCTTTTGGATAATTGCACTTTGGTCCCTGAACTATCACTTTGCTCTATTTTAGTCCTTTTTCGACCCTTTTCTCCTAAATTCCACCATTTCCATAGAAACTCCTACACTGCATGAATTCAATGAGATTAAGTCACAATTTAAACATTTTGCTCGTAATTAAATCATATTTTTTTTATCTAAATAAGTATGCAAAAATACACTTATCAAACCCCCTTGGAATTGGTTTAAATAACTAACCAAAAAGTGAAAAATGAAAAGGTGTGACTACGTGTAAATTTCGACCAAATATTCGGATTTGATCCGATGGTCAAATTACAAAAATAAATAGACCAACTTATTCTACTCGTCGAGTAGATCGTCGTGGTATATTTGGAATCTCAAAATCAATTCCGGATGAATGAAAAATTGCGGACCAAAGTTGGAAGAAACGAAGTGTTGCAACTTTTCGAAAGGATGCAGGTTTTGGCCGAGTATTGCAACTTTTTAAAAGGATGCATTTGGCACACACTACTTCATTTGCGCCCTTTCTACATCTATAAATAGAACCCTATGGACATGATTTTGGGTTCACCAATTGCATTGAGCATTCATTCTCCTCTTGCAATTCTCTCCTTTCTAAATTCTATAGCAGTTTCATGCATTTCCCTTGTAGAGAGGGAATTTTGTTCGAGTTCGTTGGCCGAAGTCATTTGGAGTGCTCCTATGGCTTGACGTGGTCGTTGTATCTTGGAAGATGATTGTCGAAAAATCGTTAGCACCGATGAGGGGCAAATTTATCTTAAGGACTAAGTGTCAAACACTTGCCTCGACCAAAAATTCATCACTTGCATCTTTCTTCCTACCGTTTTTTGATCTCTTTTGATTATATTTTGATTTCGGGAAATGATTAACATTGTTTATATGTTTATTTTGCAAGGTTCGATCAAAAGAATAATTTGCTTTTGTTTAAGAATCGAAAAGGATGAATCCATATCTATGCATTTAGATTCGGTAACTTTTATGTTTTGCTTCTCAAATTCTATTTCAGTAAGTCGAAATTACGTTTCAATTTCACGCAAATAAACGGTATGCTTTTGTGAATATAATATGCACATAATCGGTGAATTTCCCCAACAATCTTAAAATGAATTTTTGTGTTCATTGTGCATTGTATATTCTGTTTCGAATCTGCCAACTGTACTACTCACTAAAGGGAACAAATTGGGTTCTATTCAAAAACTGCAATCTGAAATTCTGCTATATTTGTATCATAAAATGGAAATAAAATTCGAGCTGGTGCGTGCATGGAAACCCAATATTATGTGAAAATACGAATGGAGACGTTTGAAGATAACTGTAATTATAGGGTTTTCTTCATCTTTCCATATGCATTTTTCCTTAAGCATGTGCAAATTTCTGCATGCATCTAGTAATATATTTCATGAAAATATTCAAAAAGCTAGATGGCATGTGTGACTATAAATATTTGGAAAGATAGATGGCATGTGTGGCTATAATTAAATGCATATGTTGCTATAATTTGAACCAATGGATTTATGCTTGACATTCTGCCATACTTTGAACATTCTAGTTTGTGAAATTTTCTGCTAGCCTTGAAAAATATGATGTTTCTGTACAACGTCCATCTTGGGAAATTGTGAGTGACCATTTTTTTTTTCTATGTGAGATTGTAATATCTCTTATGATATGGAAGAGAACATTCCTATGAATGGAATAAATTTGTACAATAGATGTATAAATGTTTGGAATATAAGTTGCTATTTTTTCACTTTGGTCATGATCAACTGGATATTGTTAAAACCAACTCAAGTCCAATAATGATTGGATGGAAATAAGGAAATTATTCCTAACCATTGGACATATAAGGATGCCAATTATTTGATGAAAGTATATGAACTTTCATGATGACTCTTTTGATTGGAATATGATAATGACATGGCAAATTAGTTGGTTAAAATTTCATATCTTATTGAAATTATACTAACTTTGACTATGATGATAGCCTCAATTAATTTCATAAAATTAAGTGAGACGATACATGTTTGGAGAAGTTTCAATGCTTGCCCTCTTTATTGTTGAATTTGACTTCAATCATGAAACCAATTAAGTTGGTATATGTTTGAAAGCATTACTGATCTATGTGACGGCCCATATTTAATTTGGATGATCAAATTAAAATAATTGGATTGAACTACGTTATATGCAATTTTAATTGAAATAAATTGTGAGTCAACGACCACTATTGTGAAAGTACTTAAACTTTCAAGAAGCAGTTGATACGAATATTATTTAAGAGATAAATGAATTGAATTATGAAAGAGTTTCTGAATCCTAAGTTCAATTGTAACCCAAAGATGTGAGGGGCTATCATAAATACTCGTGAACTTGAGTGAAAAAGTTCAAAACTTGTGGATGCAATATTACGAGATCGTATTTGCATTCCTAATTGAGGAATTGTGGGGGTAACTCAACTTAACAGTTACGTTTGCTTCTATCTTATATCTATGAAAGTGGAAAGATAGAAAACCCTTATTCTAATTATAATGATAATATATACTAAGTCTAAAGTGGATGAAATGGGTTGTAAAGCCAATTGTGGCGATTGTTTGGACATGCAAGAACAATTGAAATATTTGAAGAATATTTATAAAGTTCAAATACATGGTAATGTTTCAATGATGATATTGAATACTTATGATTCTGAAATCCACTAGTAAAAGTGATTGACTAATGTAGTGTTTGATAGAAATCCTCCAACCGTATTTGAAAATTGATAAAGCTTTAGAGGATTTCTTGGTGGCGAAAATTTGTATCTATCAAGTGAATCGATCGTTTGCTAGCTATATTTGATAAGATATTAAGTCACAAGCAATGGTAAGTCTAGACGTATAAGTCGTAGACATAATATCGTTAAGCAGTTGATCTCAATGGTGTAAACTCGTGGTACCTTTAATAAAGATTTATTAAGAGAGATAAAGAAGGCTGCATATCGAAGGGAATGAGATTAAAGCTTACTACATTAGAGTCCTTGTAATGGTAACCCTATCTTGTTGACTGGAGATCCCAAGATCTTGGTTCAAAGGGACACTTAAGTTATGAGGATTCCACGAAGCACTTAGGAAAATAATTTCCTAACTCATTCCTACGATAATAAAGTGCTTTCTGCAGAGTTGCAAGAGGTTAAGATAATTTTTTAATGATTCCTATATCTTGATTAAGTTAAGTGGAGTAGGGCAGAATACTCTTAATAGAAGGTCACCTATGTGAGTGTGAAGTGGGGCCGCTTTAATGAGAATTATTCAAGGCTTGAATTCTCTAAACACTTGCAGAACCAAGAAGGATTCAGGGTCAAAATGAATCATGTCATGAGAACCATGAACGGTTTAGGAAAGACATTTGTATGAGTATCGTTGTCTTGGCTCACACTAAAGACTGAATAGTTCAAGACATCACGTTCACCAATTAGTCGAGTCAGTCTGATGGTATTTCACTAAGGAGGTTCAAGGTCAGAAGCTACCTTCCCTGATGCAGTGTTTTTTCACACCCTCTCTACATTACATCATATCATCGCATTTGCATATGCATACCCAATTTCTATTCATGTGGGGAATTGTTGAAATTGGTTTAAATAGACCAACTTATTCTACTCGTCGAGTAGATCATCGTGGTATATTTGGAATCTCGAAACCAATTCCGGATGAATGAGAAATTACGGACCAAAGTTGGAAGAAATGAAGTATTGCAACTTTTCGAAAGGATGCATGTTTTGGTCAAGTGTTGCAACTTTTTGAAAGGATGCATATTTTGGCACACACTACTTCATTTGCACCCTTTCTACATCTATTAATAGAATCCTATGGACATGATTTTGGATACACCAATTGCATTGAGCATTCATTCTCCTTTTACAATTCTCTCCTTTCTAAATTCTATAGCACTTTCATGCATTTCCCTGGTAGAGAGAGGGATTTCCGTTCGAGTTCGTTAGCTGAAGCCATTTGGAGTGCTCCTATGGCTTGACGTGGTCGTTGTATCTTGGAAGATGATTGTTGAAAAACTGGTAGCACTGATACGGGGCAAATTCATCTTAAGGATCAAGTGTCAAACACTTGCCTCGATCAAAAATTCATCACTTGCATCTTTCTTCCTACAGTTTTCTGATTTCTTTTGATTATATTTTGATTTCGGGAAACGATTAACATTGTTTACATGTTTATGTTGCAAGGTTCGATCAAAAAAAATAATTTGCTTTCGTTCAAGAATCGAAAGGGATGAATCAATATCCATGCATTCAGATTCGGTAACTTTTATGTTTTGCTTCTCAAATTCTATTTCGGTAAGTCGAAATCACGTTTCGATTACACGGAAATAAACGACATGCTTTTGTTAATATAATATGCACATAATCGGTGTATTCCCCAACAATTTGAACCATTGTTTGTCCTCAAACAAGATAGTGACTTAATTCTGAACAAGCATGGTTTAATACCCTACCGTGGCTCAGGATTGAACTAAGTATTTGACTTTATTAAATTTTATCAGTGCATAAATGACATCAGCCTTTACCTGTTAAATGCATACTTGACCTGTGTGTGTGAATTCATGCCAACATATCAAATCATGATGGGTTGAGTCCAGACCCCAAGTGGTTAAATGTATCCTTACTCGCTCGAGAGATATACAACCCCTCAAACTTATTCTTTTCACTCAATTATCCCGAGGTTGTGTTTTAAAATTAGGAGTTTACATAGCTGTAGTCCTCACCTCTCGTAGTTTGAATTAATCTCACTATCACAAGTTTACATTTCAACAAGTGAAGGCTCTCCCAAGTTTGATTGCTTCAACACTTAAGATTAAAATAGGTTACTTGCCTCGCCTCAAAGGTATAGTTTCATCAACCAAATGTCTAAAGACTTTTCTTCATATTTTTAT
>NW_019239264.1:88104-112778 GCF_002742605.1 Olea europaea var. sylvestris
CTGCAACTTCTAATTAACCGATACCTTTCAATAAGCACATAAATCAGCCATGAAATCCAATATATAGTAACCAACTCCATTGGCCACTCTAATAATCCAATAGGCCCAAACCCAACTTACAGCAACCCATCTCCCTTGTCAAATTATTTCATGCACTAGCAACCCATCAGGTCAACCACCATCTCGCGCCAACAAGATCGACCACCAATTGAGCAGCTTTCTGCCCACCATCCTGCCACCAGTACTCAAACAAACCATTGGCACCTGTAATCAACCAACCTGTCGCTAGCTGGCCGTTGTTCTCCTCCATCTCTGTAATCCTGTTGATGTCATTGCCTCTGCCCACAATTCCCACAAATAAACAGATGACTATTGGGATCAATTTTGTGTGAGACAGGAGTCAAAATTCATTAAATTGTCTACTGTAATTGGGCTTTAGTTTATAATACTTGTACTTTTATTTTGGGCCAAATCATGCCCATTATTGTTTCGTTTATGTAAAAGTGTGGTTTGACTTGTTTTATTTAAAAAAAAAAAAATAGAAAGTGAAAAAAATGGGAGGGAAAAGAAAGAAGACAAAAAAAAGGTGTAACAAAGGGAGGAAAAAAAAAGAAAAAAAAAAGAAAGAAGATGAGAGAGAAATATTTGGATGTGGTTTTCTTTTTAATCCTATTGATTGACATATCCGCTTAGACGATTCAGTTGCCACCTTGCCACCATAGTCCTATCTATCCCGAGATTTATGATTAAGACATTGTTTGACTCTTTTTAGTCTCATAAGGTGACAATCTTATTATATTGAACGTGCGCTTTTATTTTAGTGTTTCGGCTTGTCAATTTTGAAAGAAAAAATGTTAAGGTATGAATATCAAACGTTAGGACTCCACTTATTAACAAATGGAATAAAACTTCTTCAGCTTTTGTTGCCTTCTAATGAACTCCTATCATTACTTGAACACACTGAGTATTTACTTTCACGAGTCAACCAATTGCCTTATGTTTCCATGCTTACATTTATTAATACACTTAGCATGGCATTGGTTTCAAATAAGCTATTAAGACATCCTGAATTTGCTATACAAGTAGCAGTTGTTTCTTGTCTTGGTGAAAATTCTACATTACGGCACCCGATCCTCCTTTTTGTGATGAAATAATGCAAAACGTATTTACCTTGATTCCATCATCATTTGCATATCTCACGAGCATTTCTATGAATTTGTATGCTATGGTAGTTAGGATACTAGATACAATGGCTAATGCAAAGTACTGTATTATTATGTTGGACATATATTGTGAACGTACAATAATTGACATGTTTCAACACTTTCTTATAGCTCCAAAAGGAAATCATTTAGGGACTGTCGTCACATCCATAGAGACTATCATGACCTTTTGGAAGAAAGTGACAATATTCCTTTGGACTTGATTACCCTTCTTTTGGATAGTGTTCAAAATAAACACAAAGATGTTTCTCCTATTGCAATTAGTGTGATGGAAAGTCTTTTTACGAAGTGTTCTGACATAATCAAACATTACGTGTCACGAGCTATAAAATCTTTAGGGGTTTGTTTAGATGATTATAGTGCACTTCCTTCCTCTATTTTCACAGAAGTCAAAAGTTATGAACAGTGTATTGTGTCCTCTATTTTGACCACATTTGTAGCCGATACACTTCACGTTGACATAATTGAGAAAGTATCTAAAGCAATGCCATCAAAATAAAACATTTCATATGTCTTAGATCTTGTGCATATCATATATGTTGGATGACTTTCATTTTGACTTTGTTTTAGTCCTTCCCCAATTACATGAGACTCCACAGGTTGTCACATTGTTTTCTAAGGTCATTACTCGATTGCATACTCTTCATATTGACATTAGGATGTTGCCCACTAATTATCGACACGCTGAGCTAGCTCATCATTATGTTGGTAATGTTCCTAAATTTCATGCCTAGCTAAAAGGTCAAATCATTTCCAATCATGAAATTTTTGAATTTTCTTTCGATGTGCAATATAAATTAGAATGCTTTATTGACAAATACTATACTTCATTACGAGTCTCTTTGATCTAATTTCCCAAAAATGTGAAGAAAAGTTTTTGTACCACTTGTATAAAGCTTTTTCATTTGACTAGCAATCTCACTTGACTAAAAGTTATATTTTCAATGTAGAAGAATAGTTTCCTACTCGGGGCCCATTAGAGCCTTCGATGTTGCAATCTTTTGTCTCTATAGGCTAGCCTTCGGTGCTAACTTCTTATGCTTCTCAATATGCACAATTACGTGAAGATTTTAGAGATGAGCAGCATGAGCATTTACTATTTGTAGATCAAAATTTGTATTTTATTAACAAGAGAGATCCTCCTCCTTGGGTGGATCATAGCTTTGAGGATAAACTGCAACTTTCACTGTTATCAACTGTTGAATTTCGATATTAGGTTCGTTAGAAGGACTTAAAACATTTTGAGTATCAACTTGAGTGCGACTTTTGTGATTTGCCCACTCGATAGGGTCGAGTTTTTCTCCCACCCCGGGAGAATTGATGCACACGAAGATTAGGCCATTTGTTTGGGCCATTTTATCTTCCATTTATTTCTAGACCTTACGTTTATTGGGCTTGTACATGGGTTTGGCCCAAGCCACATTTATTATTTTGTTATTTATATGGCTGTAATTGGATTGAAAAACTCAGCTAATTAATTAATGAAGTAAATTGCTTGGTTTGTTGCCTATGTTTTCCCTCTTCGCTCCTCTTCCCCTGTGTCTTCTCCGGTCTTCTCTCCCCATTTCTTATTATTCCGCTGCTGATTTTCAGCTGATTATAATTTAACTGCTGAAATCCCAATTGATCCTATATCAAAACACCATCATCCTCATTAAAAATAGAGCCTACAAAGCATTTTCTATCATATAAGCAGGAGGGAGAGATGAGTGACTGTCGTGATTCGTGTAAAGGATGCACTCAATGTAACAAAACAATGAGAAATCCATCGTAAAATAGGGAAAAGCCGAGATATCCTTTGCCTCTCAAAAGAAATGGAAATAAATAGTGGAGCATGACTAAGGAAGTTGAACTACTTCACTAAATACACATGTTTGGTACACAGTGCTATTCTTTTTTTCTTTATATTATATTAGTGTGCCATGTAATCATTTCTACCAAACATCCTAAAAATAGGAAAAAAAAAAAAAAACCTTATTATCAGACATCATCATAAGAAAGAGATTTTACTTATATTATGGTCTGTGATGCTATATGATATGTCACACTACATTTAAGGAAAATAAAGTAAAGTTTCCATTTTCATTCTAAATGACTATATAATTGAGTTTTAGATAGTTTCTCGTGTTGAAGACTCCTTGGGCAATATAATGAAAGGTTGAGAATCAACTTGCTCTAGGTTGGTGACTAATAGTGCAATTTTCCAAAAGCAAATCCTCTCACCAGTTATGATAGTAAATCTGCTATAAACCAATGCAATAATTGAAACCTCACGAGCAATAGAGTATTTTAAAGAATTGTTTGTATACATAAAATTATTAATATGTATTTCGATAACCAACACAAAGTTGCAATGTCCAACCTCTAAGTGTTATGCCTTTCTCTTTGGTCATTCCTAGCTTACTTTCGAAATTGGAGACTGAGACTAAAACCTCTCCAACATGCCTAAAATAATCTAAGTCTAATCGATTTAGGTTGAAACATTTTTAATATGATCAATAAGTTTTATGGTTTGGTAAAATCTATTATTTAATTGAATTTATTAAACTAATAGAATTTGAAAATTCAAGTCTTCATAGCTTGTTAATCACAAATAATCTAAGTCTAATCGATTTAGGTTGAAACTTTTTTAATATGATCAATAAGTTTTATGTTTCGGTAAAATCTATTATTTAATTGAATTTATTAGACTAATAGAATTCGAAAATTCAAGTCTTAATAGCCTGGTAACTTACGTATGACTGGATATTGAATTATTAGTAGTCGTAAGTAATAAGGACATACAGATATGATTATTACGGTTATATTATCACGTGTGGCATTTCTCAATTTTGAAGTGGTTAGCAGATCTCTCAAGCTAAAACGCGGTGACATTTAAATAAACATGTGAATATTTTGTTAAAGAACAAAAATATTGAAGACCCGTTTGAGAGATTCTACATGAATAATTATCTAAATGCCAGTGGTTAATCTCTAAGCATTCGATAGTGAAATTGGTCTTTTGTGCTTTATATGGGGACAATCCCGCTTAACAAATGTTAGATGTTGTTGCTCTGTCAAGAATTGCTAATACAACATTGTTTGGGTATGTTAGGAATCATATGAAGATTGTGAATGATAAATAGATGATTTGTCACTCTTAAATAGTAAGAGATTACGATCTACATTTTCATTCTATTAAGTTGATAACGAAATCTTTGGTTAAGGTGTACTCATGAGTCGAAAACAGTTTTCAACTTACATTGACCTAATAGTGCGACGAAAGATATGATTGATGATTGAGATTAACACATTTCATAATTTGTAATTGATAGGATCATGACGAAGGAATTATAGTAACACAGTAAATGAACAAGTTTGATTTGATCATACCACGTAATATTTCCTGTCCATGTGCTGCGATGACACATAATTAAATGTCAATATGGGATGAACGAATGTGAATTATTTAATTTTGAATTAATGATAAATTAAAATGGTGTTTTAATTTATTTTGATTTGATCAAAATAATAATTCACATCGTTATACTTCATGTTCGAAAACTTAATGGGTCACAACATAAAGAGAATTAGAAGAATGAAAAATATTAATTAATTAATTGGTAAATGTTGACAATTAATTGATTGGGTTCCTTATTAATATGCCAGATTATTTAACCAGATTAATTAATCAATGGATTTAATTGTCCAACATTTGTTCTAAGTGTCGGTTCAAGCCCACTTGGACTTCTATTAATAAGCTATTAGGGTTTCAGAAAATATATAACACAATTCATTCTCTTGCTAGAACAAGAAAAGAGAAACCCCAATTCTCTCATTCCTGTTTTTTGTATGGATTTTCATTTGAGGCCGGACAATTGGGGTGTTGTAAATTGGAGATTGTGATTGTTCGCATTCCAAACAAGAAATGAGTTTGTATAATTCAACAAAGATATAATTCCTATCAAAATTTCTATCTAAACAAGTCCTTAGTGGGAGTTGAAATTATTTTTAATTTTTGCTGTGCATATTTAAGTGAATTCTGAACACAAATTACACGAGATGTCAAAGCCAATCTACTTCAAAAAAAGACTCCTTAAAAGCCGATTTAGTTAGGAAGTTTAAATTTCTAAAATTCAATAACAAAGTACTTGAAAATGATATGGCAATGACGTTTGGACTTCCTCAGTGAAACAAGATGGTTGATGCTATTCCGATGAACAAATGAGCATCTGCAAAAAGAGGTCGGAATTTTCTCCCACGTGGTATCTTTGGCATGAGAAGTAGTAGAAGGATTTCGAATGTAATGACGTAATGACTTTAGAAAAAAGTGAGGAAGCAAGAAAATGTATCGTGAAAGTTCCCTTTCCCTGACGCATCTTGGGAGTGTTTGTAGGCATTTAATACCATGTAATGTTAGGCAGTTATTGTCCACATGTCCAGTGAACACTATCCACTCACCAGATGATTTTTATGCACGTACTTAGTAGTTAACGTCATTGCTTTTGCTGTTGAAAGTGTACGACAACTGTCATGTGATTTTTAATCAATTAAAAGGATGTTCAGATAGTTGGGAGTTATGATTGCTAGTCAAGCTAGCATTGCAGTGGACGAATTAGAACAATGATAGATAGGCTAGCATAGTGGTAGAACTAGCATAACAGTGGGTAGGCTATGATAGTAGAAGTCGCCTTCACTTGGTTGGCCATCGTAATCCATTATTTCTATCATATAGCATCACTAGTTGCTCTACCTCCTATCGATAATCATCATTAAGGGGGTAACATTTTGGCCATTTACATTGCAAGATTTTTATTTTATATATTGATGTTTAGGGGATGTAAATAGATCGTATACACCAAATGGACAAGAATTACTGGCTTAATTGCCTTTAACACTTGATAATCCATAAGTAGGCCAACTTATGGACTTGGGCCTTTGGCGACCTACAAAAGGAAAGAGAGTCTTTACATCTTTTCCTTTTTGTAAACTCTGAGCAAATCTTCCACACTCTTCAGCTCCAAGGTAATTTCATCTTCCACTCTTTTTTATCTTGAAATTCCATTAGTTTGTAGATCCATTCCATCTAAATGTATCAAGTGATTTTGTCTTCGTCATCTTCTAGTCAAGAAATCTTAGATTCATCTCTTTGTACATCAAACCAAGTTGAAAACTTTTGTCATAAAAGAGATGAGAGGAGTCAGGCAACCCATCTTTCAATGGATTGGTTTCGCTCACCAGCTAGTCAATCGACAAGCCAGCCTACTAATCAATCGACTAGCAGACATGTCTGAGAAGGTCGATCAACCCCCGAGGGTGGTGAATCAACACATTTCTAGGACCCCTCCATTTTTTTTCCATGTTCTCTCAAAAGTTCTTTCTCCAAATTTTAACTTTGAAATTTGACAAGATCCGATGGGGTCAAGTGGTAATTCTTGATATTCCTAGGAGACCTAGCTCATAAAACTATCCAACCAAATTGAATCAATTGCTTAATAGGTATACCCATGTTATGATTATATAGAGCCCCTAGGTCCAAGATAGAGCTTCCCGGCTTAGATCCTTGTGAGAATGCTATGTACAAAATTTGTTTTGATGGAGGTATAGGTTTCCTATTTATCCTTTCTTTGTTTCAATCTTCAACGAAATTCATCTTTCCCCAGGATAAATCCCAATGTTTGGAGGAAAGTGTTTTACTTAAAGGCGTTAGAGAAAAGATTGTGCCCTCTATCGACCTAGTTAGGTATGTATTTGAAATATACAACCTACCCTATTATAAGATATTTGTCTACTTCAATATTAGGGTTCCTCTTCGTCTTCCTAAGTATAGAGATTTCAATAATGGTTGGAAGTCTCAATTCTTTTTTGTTCGACCTTCCGAATGCCAACTTTCATTCAATACTTATTGGAGACTCTCTCAAATTTACCTTTAAATAGTCATGTTGAGCCCATTCCCCTCTTAAACTTTGAAATACAACAGTTGACTCGCCTACCACCTCTTGCACCCCTCCTATCACAAGTTTTAACAAAGGGAAAAATATTGATATTGGGGATCGGTCAACTTGGTATGCTCTCATTTATTGCTCTTATTTTTGTACTGTGCTTTTCTTCACTTATTATTCTTTGTGCTTGATAAGCTTTATCGTGTGTATGCAAGTATGGAAACTTGGAGGGAGTTTTCTTTGAGCTTCAGCTTGAGCCTGAGACTGTAAAGGGTTATCTCCTGCTTTCTCCCCCAAAAAAAAAGGCCACGGTTAAGGGAAAAGGAAAGTCCACTGACATGAGATTTCACAACCCTTGGATCATCCCAAGGGAGTTGTACTACCGCCTAAAGTTGGAGGGCAACTCTAGTTGTGATAAGGATAGGCTTGAAAAAGAAGGTTCTCCACTTCTAGATCTCAGATTTTCTTTGACTTGGGGTGAAAGAGAAATTGATATGGTCAATGATTTCACATGCCTAGTTATGACAAAGCTTTGACCAAGCACAGAGTCCATGTCTATACAGTCCTGGCGGTCTATAATAAAATGGTGTTCTTCTTGCTATACTTCTTCATTTTTATTTATATCACATCTTTGAGTTTGCTTGACGATTGAATTCTAGTATACCTATTTGCCTAATAGGTTTTGACATTGAAAGCTTCACTTGTTGGGGTGAATCATTTTCTAATGGTGGAGTTGAAGGCTCTCAAAGGGGACAAGATTAAGGAAACAAGCAAATTTAAGAGGGAAAATTCAGCCTTGAAGAAGTCTCTCGATGCTGCAAAAGCTTGCAACAATGAGATCGAGTCCCGAGTTAGTAAGTAGGTAAAGGAGAATGATAACATGTGCTCATCCCTAGCTGTGCACAAATTGATGTCGTAGAGATCGACAAGTCTTCTTCAAAGCATGTTATGGACATGACTATACAGGATAAAAACAATGGCATCCTCTATCGCTCTTACTAAAGAATGGATGGCTACTGAGCATCCATCTATTGATCCTTCCGGCTATAATATATTTTTGTTGTAGTGTAGAGAGAAGAAAAACTCAGCTAAGCAGTCTAAGACATTTGGATACACAAGCACGCCACAGAGAGAGGATGGAGGGACTTGGTAAGATGAGCTGCATACAAGAACTAATGAAAAAGATGTCGAGTTTAGGAAGTTTATTCTTTGTTCCTTCAATCTGTTTGCTCGTCTTCCGTGGTTGGATGATGAGCACGCAGTTTATCACATAGTATTTGATAGCTAATCATTATATCGCATAATAGTCATTTGTCGACTGTTATGCACTCAATCGTCGATCGCTATGTATTGACGTCGCTTCTTTTCACCAATTTCAGTTCTCTTATTTCAATTGATAATTATGGACCTTTAACCAATCTTTGGTCTATTGCTCATTGACTAGTCTTTATAATACTTTTAAAATGTAGGGCGTGAGTTCTAGAGATCTTGGGACTTTACCTCTTTTGGTTTTGAATACTCACCAATAGAGTGTGGAGTGATTTCGAGATAACCAATTTTTTGGTATTGTAGCTCACCGTTAGACTGTAGAGGGATTTCGAGCTAACCGATTTTTTGGTATTGTGGCTCACCGCTAGATTGTAGATTTGACTTCGAGCTAACTAATTTGTTTCTTTTATTGCTCGTTGCTTATCCCATCTTGCAACCTTGATGTGTAGAGCGCGTTTGGTGATTTTGAGCTTGGACCATTTTTTGGCTTAGAATGAAAGCTCACCACCAGATTGTAAAGTGATTTTGACCTGATAAATTTTTTGGTTATGTTGATCATTGCTTATCCCTTCGTACAACCTTGAAGTATAGAGCATGAGGTCTAGTGATTTTGAGCCTTAATTACTTTTTGTTTTGAAAGCTCACAACTCCCTTAGTACAAGATCTTGTGGCTGACAAACCCTTGTTCTCACCATTTGATTACAATACACAGCAGTATTTTGCTTGTAAGTTGCAATCTTCACAATTGACTTCTCTCACCCCTTAAGTAAGTCGAGTTCCACACTAGTAGCAATGAAGTGCTACTTTACTTTCATCTTATCGATTTCATTTAGGATTTTTACAAGGACAAACGTATTTCTCCTAGTTCTTGCGGGGTCATGTGAGATGCCTATAGTACATTAGCTAGTTCATCTACCCAAAGCGCCTTTCTCTTTCTCCAATCTTATTTTTAAATTCCACTAACATCCCATTTATTACTTTCATCAGTTCATTCAACTAAGGGTGAGTAATGGAAGTGAGTTTTGTGGTCTATGTGATAGCTTGCACTGAAACCTTTGAAGCTATGGTCGTCGAACTGTTTGCCATTGTCAGTAATCATGACACTTAGAATGCTGAACATACATATAATATTGTTCCACATAAAACTTTGCACCTTAACCATCATGATTTTGGCCAATAGCTCAGCCTCCACCCCTTAGTAGAATAATCAATGGCGACTAGCAAGAATTTTTCATGCCCTTTAGTCACAGGCAAAGGCTCCAAAATATTCATTCCCCACTGAAAGAAATGACATATGCCAAAGATGATAGACTATTGCTCGGTTGGACTATGAATCAAATTCAAATGGTGTTGACATGCATCACATTATCTCACCAACTTTTTGGCATCCACTTTCATAGTAGACCTATCCATGTCACAGAGCTTTGAATGCGAGGGTTGTCGCAAATTTTTGCATGTACTTCCAGTAGCACTCAGGCACCTCCAATGAGCGTGAGCATTTCAAGTATGGCATGGAGAAACTATTATGTATGTAGCTCATATATAGTAGAACACAAGTTTACTGGATATAACGATGCTAGAGTGGAGTGAGGGGAGCGGAGCGCACTAAACGGGGTATTTTGACAGTACAAGATAATTTCTTGTACGGGCCCTAAAGTCTTTAATAAGGGCTAGGGCTAGGGTTAGTATAAGTACTGAGTATGTAACACTATTATTCATACTGAATAAATTATCTCCGCTTTGATCCTCGTGGATGTGGGCACATTGTTGAATGACGTAAATACTTGTATTTATTTTCTCTCTTTCATCTCTTTATTATTGTGCATAAATCAAACGACAGGTACTTGAGCCAGCCTTAGTTGGTGAGTTCTTCAATTGCAAAATTCAATGCAATGAAGTTCGATGGATCAAGGAATTTTGGATTATAGCAGTGAAGGGTGAAAGATTTGTTGGCGCAGCAAGGGATGGAGAAGGCCCTATCTGCGGAAAAACAAGAGGGTACGTCAAATGTTGATTGGGAAGAGCTTGAGTTGCAAGCAGTGGGTACAATTTGACTTTGTTTGGCGAATGAGATCGTGTGCCACATCAAGGACATTGAGTCTTTGACGAAGGATTGGTAAAAATTGGAGAGTCATGATACGACGAAGTCTCTCACAAACAAATTACATCTGAAGTAGCAGCTGTATGGGCTCAAAATACTGGAGGGCATATATGTGATTCAATACACGTTGTTCAATCAAATTATCTAGGATCTGTTGTGAATTGAAATTAAGTTTGATGATAAAGACAAGCAATGATATTACTTTGCTCTCTTCCTCCATCTTATGTAGGGGTGGGCGCGGGTCGGTTCGGTTCGGTTCTGAAGAGAACCGGACCGAACCAAAATTTTTGGGTATCTAGTAAATGGAACCGTCAGGTCCAAATATAATTATGGAACCGATCGGGTTCGGTTCTGTACTATAATTAAATTTTTTAACATTTATAACAACATTATATAAATACAAATAATGATACATTCAATGGTTTTGTAATGTCAAAGACTAGTAAACTACCTTATTCAAATGATCGCTACGATCAAAACTTCGGTCGGCGGAGGTCACAGTGTCGACCAACGATTGTATAGGTTTTGGAATATTAGTGAGGCTGCGAGAGTCTAGACAACGTTATGCACTTTAGTGTAGGTGTTTAGGGTTATTTAGTGGATTTGATCTTATTTGGCTAAGAAATGAAACAATAAAATGGGTAATTGGGCCAAAAATTAAAAAAATAGAAATGAAACAAATTATTGGGCCAAAATTTTGGATTTAGAAATCGTTAATTTGTTTAGAAAAAATTAAAATTAAAATAATTTGATTTACTCAATATAAAAAAAATTAGAAAGATTCGGTTCTTATTTGGTTCTTCGGTTCTTAGTCTAGAACCGAGAACCGAGCCTTACCCGTCGGTTCTCAATTCAGATACCCGTCCGAGTATTTAATTTGAAAAGAACTGTCAGGTTCGATTCAGTAGGTTCGGTTCGGGAGATTTACCCAGCCCTAATCATATGGCCAACTGATGCCAAGTTGACGTGGGAAAAAGAGACTCTCGGATTGGAGAAAGTCACGTCAGCCTTTTTAGCATACAACCAAAGAAAATTGTGTACTAACAAAATTTCACAGGGTGAAGGGTTTATTGTGAAGGCCTACTAGGATCATGGGAGAAAGAATGACTTAGGTGGTTCTTAAAAAGGGAATAACATATCAAATTCTAGGAATCAAAATAAGAAAAAGTTAAGTACTCTAAACGCCAAAAGATGGGCCATTTTAATAAGGATTGTCCAAATAAGAAGAAGGTGATGAAAGGAAAGGTGATGGGTCCCCAAACTCGGCTAGTGTTGCAAAAGGAGACTCAGATTCTGGAGATGGAGACATGCTATCCGTCTCTATAGGTAATTTTAATAGATTACATGACTCCTGGGTACTTGATTCAGTCTGTTCATATCACGTGTCCTCACCAGGATTGGTTTGATTCATATTGTTTGGTAATTTTAGATCTATTCTAATGAGTGATGATGCATCATGTAAGTCTATTGTAATTGGATCCATAAAATTTAAAATATTTGATGGTGCAATGAGGACTTTAAAGGATGTTAGGCATGTACTAGAGTTCAGAAAGAACCTAATTTCTTTAGGCACTTTAAACACCATTGGCTATTCTTATAAATCAGAGTGTTGGGCCTTGACAATGAAGAAAGAGGCTATGATTGTGATGAAGGTCAGAATTTGGTTGGAAATATCTACAAACTGCTGGGGAATACAGTTGTAGGTGGAGTTGTTGATGCAGAATCTAAGTCATATGATTTTACTCCTATGGCATACGCAACTAGAGCATATAGGAGAACGTAATATGATTGAACTTTACAAGAGAAATTTGTTGAAGGGAGTAAAATCATGCAAGCTGAATTTCTGCAAGTTTTGTGTATCGGGAAAGTAGTCTAGAGTACGGTTAAATATGGGAATGCACAAGACAGAGGGGATTCTAGATAATGTGCATTATGATGTTTGGGGACCATTGAAGGAATTTTCTAGAGGTGGATCTTAGTATTTCATTACTTTCATTGGTGACTTCTCTAAAAACTTTGGGTATATTTTATGAAGCACAAGTAGTGAAGCCTTTGCTAAGTTCAAATTATGGAAACCAGAAATCCAGGCAGGCAATAAAATTAATTATCTTAGAACAAACAACGATACAAAGTACACAGATTTACAATTTCTAAAATTTTGTGAGGAACATGGTATTTAGTGGCAATATACAATTCGTAAGATATTGCAGTAGAATGGTGTAGCAGAGAGGATGGATAGAACATTTACAGAACGAACAATACGTTTGAGGTTGAATGCAGGGTTTCCAAAGAGTTTTTGGACAGGAGCGGTGAATATAGCATGTTATGTTATAAACCGATCACCATGAGCAGCATTAGATGGGAAAGTTGCATAGGAAGTTTGAATACTTATGGAGTTGATTATTCTGGATTAAGAGTATTTGGGTATCCGGCTTATGTGGATGTCTTTAAGGATTAGAGATTCAAGCTTTATCCAAAATCAAGAAAGTAATTTTGCTGGGTTATGTAAAAAGTGTAAAAGGGTACCAGATTTTGGATCTAGAGGCGAAGAAGATGTTGATCAATAGGGATGCAGTCTTTGATGAAACATTCATGCTTATGGCTTCTCAAGATGAAGATAAGCACAATTCAGGAGAGGGCAGCGGCAAGAGCCAAGTGGTGTAGGTAGAACTAGACAATGTTAACAGGGAGATTGATGCTTAGAGAGTGAACAGTTCTTGCTCAGAAGAGGAGCAATATCATAGTATTGCCAAGGATAGACCACGTCGCACTATCAGGCCACCGATGAAGTATGGATTCGAGGATTCGGATTTCTTATACACTTATTACAAACAATGGCAATCCTATAACTTTTCAAGATGCCATTAGTAGTCAGGAGCAAAGTAAATGGATAGAAGATGGAGGAAATTTAATTATTACATAAAATGGGATTTTGGTGAAGTTTTGAGAGGGGAAGAAAGTAATGGGGGGTATAAGTGGGTGTATAGAAAGAAAGAAACCATATCAAAAAATGTCAGGGAAAGATACAAGACTAGAATAGTAGCTAAGGGATACTCGTAGAGAAAGGAGTAGATTATGATGAGATTTTTTTTCTAGTTGTCAGACACTTCCATCAGGATCACCTTGGTAATAGCGGCCAGTTTTAATTTGGAGTCAAGAGCAGTTGTATGTGAAGATCACTTTCCTTCATGGTGATTTGGAGCATATTTTCATGGAGCAGTCAGAGGAGTTCTTGGAATCTGGAATAGAGAATTTTGTGTGTAAACTAAAGAAGTCTTTATATGGGCTTAAGTAGTCTCGCGGCAATGGTACAAAATGTTCGACTCCCACATGATTCAAATTGGCTACAATAGCTGAGTATGATTGTTGTGTTTACTATAGAATTCTTGAAGATGATTTATATACTTTCTTGATGATGTATGTGGATGACATGATAATTGCTTCTAAGAACATTAATGAGGTAGATAGATTGAAGTCTTTGTTGAGCAATAAGTTTGATATAAAAAAGACTTGGAACCAACTAAGAAGATTCTTAGCACAGAGATCAACATATATTACGAAGGCCAGAGAATTATGGGTGTCTCAAAAAAATTATTTGAAGAAAATGTTGGAGAAGTGTATCATGACTAATGTAAAACCAATGGGTATACCATTTGCAAATCACTTTAGATTATCTAGTAAACATATAGGCCCACCTACAAGTGTATGGTAGTAACTGAGGCAGCCAAGGAAATATTGTGGTTGAGACGGCTTGTCAGAGAGCTTAGGTTAAGCAAGATGGAATAAAGATGTATTTTGATAGTCAGATTGCCATCTTCTTAGCAAAGAATTAGATTTATCATGCAAGAACCAAGATGTGAAATTTCACAAGATAAGGGAGTTGGTGACTTCAAGAAAGGTGTTGCTAGAGAAGGTGCATATCTCATAGAATGGAACAAACATATTAACAAAGTCAATCATAATGGATGGGTTCAAGCAATGCTTGAACTTGATAAATAGATACTTTAAGTATTGGAGATGATGTATCCCAACCTAATGGTCCCAGATGGTGTATTTGCTGGTGAATATTTGCCAAGGTAGAACTATTGTATATGTGGCTCATACAGGGTGGAACACAGGCTAATCTCAGAGTGGAGTAAAGTGGAGTGAGGGGAGAGTAGTGCACCTAACAGGATATTTTGACAGCATATGGGGGTGTTTTCTTGTATGGGTCCTAAACTCTTTATGCGCTTGGGCTAGGGTTAGTGTAAATACTGAATAAAATATCTCCGCCTTGCTCTTCGTGGATGTAGGCATATTGCTGAACCACGTAAATATTTTTATTGATTTCTCTCTTTTATCTCTTTATTATTGCAATAAAACCAAACAGAAATCTCGCCTGTAAAGTAGTCCATCGATAATAGTGAATAAGACTGCTCGAACTCTCAGTCTCCTAGCCTTAAAAACATCTTTCAGAAATTTATTCCCTACAAGATAGTTGATCAATGGGTCCATTCATTTTTTTCTCATGTTTTATGTTCATAATGTCGATCATATCTACTTGACTGTTGTAGGACTTGACATTTGTCGTGGGCTAGGTAAATTCTTCTATTTTGCGGATGCAAGCTTAGATGAAGCATTTGGTTCTTCATTGTCATTGATAGAGGAACCCTTCATCAAATAGGCCATCGTTTGTCTCTTGCTTCGAATTCTCCTGTCACCTCTCCAACTGATTGAGGGTTGCTGCAAATTTCCACTTGACTCTTCCAGTCTGGCCGTCAAGCTCAAGCTCATGATTATTGCCTTATATTCATCTTCATTATTTGTGGCTAGGAATTCGAAATGTAGTGAATACTCCAAGTCTGAAAGATTTTGGTCCTATCACGGTGAAAATTGCTCCAAATCCTTCACCGTGTGAGGACCAGTCTACAAAAATTTTCCAATCTGCCTATTGTCATATGGGCTAGCTAGTCAGGTGGGCTTGTTAGCTTAGCAAAAAAGTCCACTAAAGATTGTGCCTTAATATTTTTCATCGGCTTGAACTCAATGTCAAACTCATTTTACTTGGTTGCCCATTTATCTCGAAAGTTTCAGGTCGATGTAAAATCTACTTGATAGGTTAGTCGGTCATGATATGAACCATGTACGACTAAAAGTATGGTCTTAACTTTCTGACTGCTACAATCAATGCAGAAATTAGTTGGTCTGCAAGGCTATATCGCATTTTTGTGCGTTTCAGTATTTAATTGACATAGTAGACTAGTTTCTATAATTTTAAAAACTCCATTACTAATAATATGCTCACAATATACATGAAACTACTATATATAAACTTAAAATATCGCCTAGTACGACCTAATCAAGATGGATGGCTATTGAAGCTACTGCTTCAATGATTAAAGAGACTCTACACATTCCTTGGTCCATTCAAAATTGTTGGAGCCCATAATTGCTTTGAAAAAATAGTAGCACTTGTTTGCCACTCGAATCATGAACGATTCAATGTTGTTACTTGTCCTATAAGCCTTTGAATCTCTTTCTCAACGTCTTTTAATCTCCAAAACCGCTGGGATTTTATTTGTATTTGCCTCAATGCAATATTCTACATGATCATGACTCCCAAAAACTTTCAATCGACTGTACCAAAAACACACTTCTCAAGATTGTATTTTATCCTATGGTGTCAAGTGCCATCGAACACTCGATTCAAATCATTCACATGATCATTTGCTTCAGTGCTCTTCACCAACCATATCATCAACTTAAGTCTCTATCACATCGCTAATTTGATCCCGAAACACTTTACTCAGCACCCTTTGATAAGTGGCCCCTGCATTTTTTAAACCAAACGGCATGGCTATGTAGCAATATGTTCCAACGTCAATGAAGAAAGAAGTCTTTCCCTAGTTCAATTCTGCCATAGAAATTCTTATGATACCCAGAGAAGACATTCTGAAAATTAGTTGCTCATGATCAGACGTAGCAACTACCAGGTGGTCTATCTTGTGTAGCGGTATGAGTATTTCAGACACACACTTTGTTAAACCCATTGTATTTATACACATTTGTCATTTTCCATTCGATTTTTTCACAAGGACCACATTCATTAACCTTCCGAGATACTACACTTCACGCATAATGCTTGAATATAGCAACTTGGCTACAACTTGTCTTCTTGGAGCAATAATTTTTCCTCCGACTTAGCCCCTATAAAACTCCAAGGTGATGTTGAGCAATTGACAAGCTGATCCCCTTAATATCACTTGGACCCCAAGCGAAGACATCTAATTCACTAGACTAGCACTTCACCAATTTCTCCATTTCATCTAATTCCAAATCTGACCCAATACTAAATTCACGTCCTACCACTGAAACATTTCTATCATGTCGAGGGGCTTAATTTGTCCCCTTGAAGGTTCAAGATCGAACATCATGACTAGTGGAGAGCCTTTTGCTTGTATGATATCAACATCACTTCCTCGAAGAGATCTGATCGCCCCCTTACACACCCAACACTCGACTAGTTGGGAATTTCATAACTTAGTGGTAAGTTGAAGGAATAATGCTAGTAGCATTTAGTAGAGGTCAACTGAAGATTGCATTTTATACCATGGGAGTCTTGACAACTAGAAAGCTTTCCAGAATCACCACGCTTGCAATAAGTGCCTAGTGTCACCAAAAGTCCTACAGTTCCTTTTGATATAACATAGGACCCTTCGAATCCTTGGAGAGTGGTGGAAACGGATTCTAATCTTTTTGGAAAAAATTTCAACCCCACTATTGTCTCCCAAGAAGGAACACCCTCTTGACATTGAAATTCGATGTGTCACTGACAACCACCAAGGCATCATCATGGGGAGTTGCCACACCGATAAATTTTCCTCACTAAAAATGATGTTTCTAATTTGAATCTTGCCTTCTTTTGAAAGGTCTTATAATTGGCTTCTTTCTAGAATTTCAAAAGGTCTTATAAATTGAGGTTTTAACTTTTCCTTGCTAAATCTGAGATCCTATTTTATTGAGGTTTTAACTTTCACTTCTTGCCAAATCCGAGATCCTATTTTATTGTTGCAATTTTTAGAAATACTTTCTCCCCGACCTCAAACTCAATCGATCTATTTTTCTGGCCTGCATGGCTTTTTTGTCCATCTTGAGCTAATTTTATTCTACTCTAGTCTTATGAACTACTTGAACTATCTTTGCAATAATTTTTGGACCCAAAATTCCTTTTTTTTTTTTAACTTCATCCCAGTGAATCAGTGATCTACACAATCTACTCTGAAAGACTTCATATGAAGAAATGCCAATTACTACATGAAAGCTATTAATGTAAGCAAACTCTACTAATGGTAGGAATGACTCCCAACTACTTGCCAAATCCGAGACACATGCTCAAAGCGTATCTTCTAAGGTTTGAATAGTCCTTTCCAACTGTCATTCTAATTGGGGATGATAGACAGCACTAAAGTTTAACTTTGTCCTCATAACTCCTCGGGGGCTCTTCAAAATTTTAGAAGTGAACCTTGGATCTTGGTCTGAGATGACAGAGGTTGAAATTCCATGAAACATGATAATTTCTTTGACATATTACTAGGCAAAGTGATCCATACAATAGTTTATTGTTATTCGAAGATAATGAGTTGACTTTGTTAATCTGTCCACAATGCTAATACACTTCTCAACAAAGAAACAATTCCCTTTTCTCATATTTCTCTACCAAAATGTATCGCAAAAGTCTCGATACATTTTTATACCATCGAGATGTACAACATACAGGGCAGAGTCAGCTTCTTCTAATATCTCTTTCCTTATTCTTAAGTCATTTGATACATATAATCTTCCTCAAACATCAAAGTATTATCATCTGCTATAACAAAACCTTTTCGTTAACTTTTACCAACTTCTTCTTTAATTTGTCTCAAGAATTGGTCATCTGCTAGGTGCATGTATTACCACTGTAAACTCTAAATCGTATGTTTACTAGTTTCACTTATGTTGTGTTAACTGTCTTGAGGCATAAGCAGTCACCCTTCCACTCTACACCAACACACACCCAGCATTACTATATACAAATCCATCTGAGCCCTCTAGTATACCTAATACTGAAGCTATGACCAATTTTTGTTTTATCTCTTGAAAACTCTTCTCGGACTGCCTAGTCCACTGAAATTTTACCACTTTTCTGATTAGTTAGGTTATCGACCAAGCTAATTTAGGGAATCCTTTGATGATTCTCTAATAATAACCAGTCAATCCTGAAAAAACTACGGACTTTATCTACATTCGATGGTTTATGTTATTATTGCCAGATCTCAATGTCATAAAATTGGACTAGGCCATTTGGTTACCACCTCAACTTTAGTAGGGTCTATTTCAATCCCTTGCACTGTAATCACACATCCTAAAAACCTATAAACTCCAACCAAAGCTCACATGTTCTGAATTTGGCATATAATTTCTCATTCCTCAGACTTTCAAATAGTATCTTGAGTTTTTTTTTCATGTTGCTTCCTGTTCCTTGAACACGTAAAAATGTTAATCTTATTTGGTTTGCTTGATCTTGACCCTAAGAGTGTTGACCTTTTTGTTCTTTCCGAATCCTTTCCATAAGTTTAACCCATTCTGCTTTCGTTTCCCAAAAGTTTTATTACTTTGCTCGGTCATTCTCTCCATTTTCAATCAATTAGAAATTAACTAAGCCTATTGTAGTACTTCAATATAGGCTGTGATATGGTGGGATGCCATAATTCTACCAATCTCCGAATGCAGTCCTCATTCGAATATCCTAGCCTTCTTCACCTAAATGTCCACGAGGTATGTGACATACCTAGAAAATTGTTTGAATTTCCTTTCATAATCTTCAAGCGACATCTTTCCTTTTTTTAGTTGTAGAAACTCTACCCTCTCATATCCTTCAAGGATTGGGAAACTACTTTTTACATTATTTCCTCCAACTTTGCCCAAGTCATAGCATGTTTTTGTGCTTCTACTCTAGTACACAAAACTGACTCTCACTGGTGGCCTGTTGCATCAATTAGCATTAATTTGAAACATGATACTTTATGGGTGTCAATGCATTCTATGTGCTTGAAGATTTGCCCCAATCTATTGTCATAAAAAAAGAAGGTTTGAAATAATGGAACTGCTCTACAATTGAACTCATGTTGTTGGAACTAGCAGGTGCATGTCTTCTGCTAAGGTCATGCACTACACTCATAAGGTCCCTAAACATTGCTGTTTGGTCTTGTTGTCGTGCCATTTCCTTTAAATCAATAAAAATTTAAATTATGTCTGAGAAATATTAGGTAACATTGTACCTCAATTCAAATGATATATGAAATCTTGTCAATATAAATCCTTGAAACTGTGATGTATAATCGATTGAATAAATAAATCTTAAATAACATAAGGCATTTTCTTTCTAAATGGGAATGGAAGGAAATCATCATAGAACAACGAAAATCGAATCTAAGTTTCGAAACCTTGTTTCTTAGGAGTCTTCTTTGAGCTTGGACTTGAACTCAGACTATATTTCTATTTCGACTTGTGGCTCAGGCTATGGCTTAAGATTATCCTCTAACTCCAATCTCTTCCTTTAAATCAATAAAAATTTAAATTATGTCTGAGAAATATTAGGTAACATTGTACCTCAATTCAAATGATATATGAAATCTTGTCAATATAAATCCTTGAAACTGTGATGTATAATTGATTGAATAAATAAATCTTAAATAACATAAGGCATTTTCTTTCTAAATGGGAATGGAAGGAAATCATCATAGAACAACGAAAATCGAATCTAAGTTTCGAAACCTTGTTTCTTAGGAGTCTTCTTCGAGCTTGGACTTGAACTCAGACTATATTTCTATTTCGACTTGTGGCTCAGGCTATGGCTTAAGATTATCCTCTAACTCCAATCTAGAGTTGTCATCATGCTCTGATTTAGGCACTTCCTCTGGGTTCGACTCATATTGAAGTTTGGGCTTTAGCTTGGCCCCATCTTCCACCTTGTCTTCAAACCCATGTTCTGGCTTCGATTGTGGTTGTAGGCTCTCACTCCACCTATCTAAAGAGGTTTGATAATAGAGGCTGAACTCAATCATGTTTGGGTGCTCTAGAGAGTATACAAGGTTTTCAACAATCTCAATATGCGTGATCTTTAGTCCAGTGTCCACAGCTACAGCACATCTCTCATAGATGTCTTGAACATGCTCAATAAATGAACGAATTGGGTCAATTATATAATTCTTATAGGACTGAATGATGGACCTTTGGTTCTTTGTAGCTTTACAAGTTGTCTTTCTAGCAGTCTGATAAGTTCTATCATTGTTTGTCACATACTGGCATTTAACATATTATATATTATGCTCTTGCTGTTAATCATCATACCTCATTGAATATTAAAATAAAATAATAACATGTACAACATATTTCATTCCACACACCATAATCGTTTCATGAATTTAAGCCTAAATAATTCATAAATCATGCTCTAAAATAAAATGGAACACAAAATTTTATTCCGTACCTTGGTTTCCTGAACGATAAATGATTGGTGAGTGTTAAATGGGAGTCTTATTTAACACTTGTTTATGATTTGAATAGAATCTCATATTTGTTAAATTTAATGTTTAATACAATATCCTATCATGTAGGTAAATAGCCATTTTTTGTCTTGTTGAATTGAATAACGTGCAACTAAAAGGTTTCCAGGTGAGGAGGAGGTTACTAGTGGACCACTTAAATTTCAAGCTCTCTTTAGACATTTTAGGTCTCTCAAACAAAGCTTTTCAATCTCGCGAATACCCAAATCAAGAAAACTCGAACAATGAGTGTGAACTAAAAATATCTGAAAATATGAAATCCTAATTGGTAATTCCTATTAAACTCATGGATGTTCCTATAAACTCACAATAAAACTGAAAATAAACTAAACCGAATTACATGGATCCAACTAAAATCAATATGTAAATTAGCAATCAACTTAAAAGAATAAAACGAAATTAGAAATTCATTTCTATCACGTCAACTAACAATGTCCAAATTTTGAGTTTTAATTTTATAATCAATCAATTGTATTTGCCAATAAAATTGAAGTTAATTAATCAACTTCTTAACAAATTAAAGGGAATGACAAATTATTGCTGGCGAGTTAACTGTCCAGCAATTTCCATATACCATTGGCACTTTGCAAATCAACATTTATAAATAAACCAAAAAGGTCAAAACTACTACATAATGTTTATATACTAAACTTGATAATATTAAATGAAACTTTAGTCATGAAGTGCTTCAAATATATTTTTATTTGGTGGTACCATAAGCATTCATTCGTTTAATTTTCCACGCATCAAGCATGACCCATTCTAACCAACTGTCTATTAAACAAGTGATTAAGAGTCTGCATTCCTTTGATAAGAAGATCTTGGTAACTTAGAAGCATTTTTGGATTTTGTACGCTTTGATGGCTGAGGCTAGGTGCTTCTCTCAGTTTCCTTCAAGAATTAGGATGCATGCCCATATCATGTCCTCTAATATCTAGTTAGTTTCTCTCAAAATTATCGTACTTCCATAGATTAAAAATATGCTAAAATTAACTCGATTCTCATTGTCCTCATTGAATTTCATAATTTGGAAGTAGACCTCAAATCTCCATCCGATACACAATAAGCCGCCGTTTAGTCCCCCTTAAATTCCATTACATTACATTTCATTTTTCTCTCTCCTATTTTCAACAACACAATCTTCCATAAAATAATATTACATATAAATCGAAAAATTTTCCTTCTTTTTCAACTACTCATTTAAAAAAAAAAAAAAACTATTTCTCCCATTTTTAAACAGGGGCTAAGCTAGAAGGTCGTGCAACTTAATAACTTTAACTTAGGGTTGGTGGTGAAGTCATCATTACTAAAAGAAATGAATTGACTTTGTCAACCTATCACTAATAACCCATAACCTCATTCTTTAGCTAACTTTGGAAAACGCATTACATTTCATTTTTCTCTCTCCTATTTTCAACAACACAATCTTCCATAAAATAATATTACATATAAATCGAAAAATTTTCCTTCTTTTTCAACTACTCATTTAAAAAAAAAAAAAACTATTTCTCCCATTTTTAAACAGGGGCTAAGCTAGAAGGTCGTGCAACTTAATAACTTTAACTTAGGGTTGGTGGTGAAGTCATCATTACTAAAAGAAATGAATTGACTTTGTCAACCTATCACTAATAACCCATAACCTCATTCTTTAGCTAACTTTGGAAAACCCACTAAAATACTGAGGTTGGAAACCACATTGCAATCAGACTTAATGCTAAAAATTGAATGAGGACCCATCTGTTACTCAACAAAGAGGTTGTGGACTCATGCTATAATTTTCTCTTGCTAAAAAAGTGATAATCGAATACAAAATATGAAGGAAGCAAAAATTGAGAGCATGACAACCCATTTTAACCAATTTGCCACTTCCCCAAAATCTTTGTGAACCTACTACCATAGATAAATCGTTGTCCTTGAAAATAACCAAAAATCTCTCGGTACCTTTTGGCATTGTTTAAATTCATAAAGAGAATATTCATACACTTATACACATACAAACAAGATATCCTGTATTCCCATTTAAAGTGGAGAGAAGATTCTGGAGGATGTTGCACGGTAGAAAGAATGAAGTGAGACATGAAAAAGAATGGACGAAACAAAAAGAAAGAAAAACTAATGATGGTAAATGCATAAATGCAGGATGGTCAACCCTATTTTGTTGTTTTCTTATGCAATTATTAACTTTTATGTATAGCACAATTTTGTAATAGTGTGTTCTCTTTTTATCCTAATATATATATATATATATATATATATATATAATATATATATTTGGAAAGGAATATAAAAGAGTAATTTGCCATATTTTCTGTATTGACTGACAAACAATGGGAATCTTCAATGTGGATTACCATTTAGTTATTCAAAACTTTCAAATTAAGTTAAGGTCACTAGCTCACAAAAGTTGATTATTTTAATTTTAGTGCTTGTTTGGTTGGGATTTTGATAATTGATTTTTTGATCGTTAGAGATAAAGTGGGTCCTACCCATGAGAGAAGATTTCAAAAATGACTGTTAGAATAGTGAAATAACAATCAAAAAATTAATTTCAATTGGATTAAAATCCCTACCAAACAAGCTACTGATAAAACTCTATTAATTTGCAAATTCTCAAAAAGATTAATATGTTGTATTGCATTAAATGTATAGATCTGTAAGGCTGCATTTTATTAGACATGTAGTTGTTCAATAAAATCTCACAAGTGTATGAGATCGTTGACAAGTAATACGTAGTGAGTTACAAATATATGACCCAAGAGGAATAACTTTCAATTTTAATATACTAGTGTTTACGCAGTTCAATCTATTGTAACACAAAAATTGATTTGGTGGTTGTGATTATTCTAACTAAAAAAGCTGTAAAGATGAGTGTATTGGATTTTCGATTCCACTTATTAATGTCTAGTTCTAATTTTTGACTTAATTGATTAGTGTGGTTAATATGATTGATAATCGATTTGTATTTAATATTCTTTTTTGGGATATATCGAGCATATATTTAACACGACTTGATTATCACATGTGACAAGCACCCACTATAAATATTACTCCTAATATCTATTGCCTATGTGTTCAAGATGAGCGTTCCACTTATTGTGAGTTTTCCAACACTGCAAATAAGCAACATAATTGTCTAAATGGTGTGCAACATTCAAACAAACAACTTAATGCATATTTAACCACAAACACTAAAAATCAACTGAAAAACGATAATTGTTGAATTCAAAACTAAAATTAATAAGTTTTGTCATCATAGAGGTGGGCGCGGGTCGGTTCGGTTCGGTTCTCTTTAGAATTGAATCGAATCAAAATTTTTGGGTATCTAGTAATTGGAACCGTCAGGTCCAAATATAATTATGAAACCATTCGGGTTCGGTTCGGTTCGATTCGGTTCCATACTATAATTAAATTTTTTAATATTTATAACAACATTATATAAATACAACTAATGACACATTCAATGATTTTGGAATATTAGAGACTAGTAGACTACCTTGTTCAAAAGATCACTACAATCAAAGCTTCGGTTGGCGGAGGTCACAGTGTTGGTCGGTGATTGTATAGGTTTTCGAATGTC